>NC_057802.1:137995470-138026429 GCF_018294505.1 Triticum aestivum
CTGCCAAACCGGTACAAAACTGCCGGTCCGATCCGGTTTCCTTTTAAAGTTCGTTTTTTTAAACCCTAGATCAGTTTTATTAAGACAACCTAGATCTGTTTTTTTGGGTTTAGTTACTTAGGGAACGCTCGCTGGTTTAGCCTCTGGAGCAAACGAGTTTGTTGAGTTAGGTTCTGTAGCGAACGTTCGTTCGGTAGAATTTTTCTTTTTCTTTTTAATTTCGGCCATGGACCCATCCGTGAATATTTTATTTATAGATTAGTCCCTGATCTTCAAACCTTCGCTACTTTTCGCTTGTTTGTCCAAATCCAACGAAACCAACGCCCACTTCTTCGTTATGTTCCCCTATATCCAGTAAAACAACTTGAATATGTTTTTGAAAGTTTAAAAATTTGATTTCAAACAATTTTGAATTTGAACTTCTTTTGATCATAACTCGAGTTTTATAACTCCGATTTAGTTGATTCCTTTTGCAAATCGTAGCTCTTGACCTAAACTTTCTGATAAGGCCAAATTCACCCAATTTTGGTAATGTTAGGAATTGTTTTCTATTGCAAGAGTTAATTGCTTGTTTTTGAAGTTTTCCGAGATCTTTTCTTCGATTCCTTTGCATGATTGCTTATGTGTGGTTACTATTGCTTGCTCCCGATAGATTGAACGGAGTGTGACGAGTAGAACTATCAGGAGTTATGAGTGCGAATCATCTTCATCAACAATACAAGGCAAGTTCACACATTGGTTATACCCCTTTATTACCTAGTTTTATGCATTAGTTTCAACCCTCAAACATTGCATGAGTAGGATTGATAACATGTGGGTATTGGGAAGTACTTGATGAGGTAGGAACCTATATTGTCTTGCATTCAACCCCTGGGTACTATTACGTTATGCTTATACCGCTATGCTATGCTCGTAGACGTGGTTTGGTTTGAGAGAATTCATGAAAGATGTGAGAGTTATTGTTAACTAAGGTTTGACTTAAGGTGGCTACTTTAATACACATCTGGGTGGATTGGTTGCGGGCACCTAGGGATATACGAGTGTTGTCCTTTGGTTCGCCACCCATGCTCAAAGGGATCATAAGATTATTCATGCTAGAAACTTCTGTGTGCAGCCACAAGCTATATGGGCTCTAGCATAGTTGAGTAAGTTGCATGACCTCTTTCAGTGTTAGGCTAGCAGATGTAGGGGAAAGTAGGTGTAACTATCTACCCAGAGTAAAGAGTTAATGCTTCTGAAAGATTGTGTCAGTCATCTGTTTCTCAAACACCATGTAGTGCGAGAAATTCAACGGGGGAGATCGAGTCTTGTGGGGAAAAGTGCACAAACCTCTGCAGAGTGTACAAACTAATCATGGTTAGCCGTGTCCCCGGTTATGGACATCTTGAGTATCTGGTTCTTGAATTATCATGTTGATCTCAACACTCTAATTTAATTAATTTGTTGGGTTGATGATTATTTTAATTTGAGATTGAGATGGGGTTACCATTCTCAATGTTTTCAACAAACTTTGAGTTAAATAAAAATATATTCCTTTGTTGTAGGGAAAAATTGGCTTTATGCAAAAATAAACTTAGAGCCTCCACCAGCCAAATATGCATGTAGTGATAGCTATTATTCATCATTGTCCTATGGTGTGAATTTGCCAGTACATTCAATGTACTGACCCTTTGTGGCTGCAACATCTCATGTTGCAGGAATCTTACGACGAGTAAGTGATACGTTAGGGTTACGATTTCTACACTCAACTTTGCCGTTGGTGTTGATGGGAATACACAACCTTGTTGTTACTTCCGCTATTTGGATTGAGGTAATAGTATTTACGTTACTTTACACATGTGATTTACCTTTGTGATAAATCCTCGAGTACTGTGTGTGTCAGCATACCGATCCAGGGATGACACTTAAGCACAAAGACTGACCGTCTGAGGTCGGTTCGCTACAACACTAAAGTTTTTTTCGAAGCAATGCATGGATCCAACTTTATTGTGGTGTTTGAATGCATACAATGTGTAGTACGAGATGGAGATATAGGGCTATAACTCTGATATGAAAAAATAGAGTGGGCGAACCTAGGTGTTTGAGTCAGACACATGTAATTCAGACCTAATATATACAAAGGTGCCTCGGGGTGACTAGAATAGACTAAACAAACCTCACAGGCTAGACACAGATCACGAAGGCGGCGTTCTGGTCGGCCGTGGCAAGGGTGACCGGATCGATCTCAGTTATTGGTCAAAGATGTTTTTTTATGGTCTCGGTGAATTTTGACGCTTGTTGGCCGGGAGTGTACCTGGGTACATGCATCCAGATTCACTAGCTGCTGCAGGCGAGCAACACATGGCCAAAGATGTTACGGTGGTGCATTTGGGTGCACTACTAACGGTTGAAGACCCTGAGACTTGCTCTGCTGTTGCTGTGTTGGCTCACAAACAAGTTGTAGGTGATGTTAACCAGAGCAAGTCGGAGATGCTTGCTGCGGCTGATGGTGCCAGATACGCTGTGACAGAGGAGGCTAACCAGGGCGTCCTACCTCTGGTCGCGACAAAGGTGTTGTCGGCTGATGGTGACTCAACAGGCGTCCTTGCTGGTTTGGTTGATAATGCTTCCCGGCTGGACTTTGATGAAACTAGAGTTGAATCAAAATGGGGCCTTTGGAAAAGAATGTACAGAGAGGAGCAGGTGGGGCGTGTTGTTGTTCATGGTGTGTGTGCCAAGCATGTCAAGTTTGGGTTTCCCACTCCCCCAATAGTGGCAGCGAGTTATCTAGCTGCAAGGTCGCCTATGCTGCCATCCTAGAGAGCATGGCGGGAATTAAGAGGCATCATTCTGAAGATCAAGGCTTAGTTTTTTACTATGAATGGCAATAGCTCTGAGAGTTTAGAGTATAAGAGTGAGAATGACATCTCTGTAACTTGTAAAAGAGTGTGTGCTGAGAGGATTGAGGCTGTAGTAGGTGTTGATGGGGCTATGGTTCATGTAACTAAAGAGATAGATGGGGGAGAGGAAGAACTTCGGGAGATGATGAGAGAATCTATGGGAGAGGAAAACACTACTAGGGAAAAGCTTATAGGCAGACGCTTACTAGTAGCGCGGGTTCATACCCCTCGCTACTGCTACTTACTAGTAGCGCGGGTTTTTAACCCCCGCTACTACTAAGTTGGTAGTAGTAGCGCGGGTTTATAACCCTTGCTACTACTAAGTGGTCTCTGCCGTGCCCCCCCGGGACATGCCATCACTACAAAAAAAAGACACATCCGTGACATTTTGGGCCGAACGAAATTTTTTCTGTCATACTTATGACACTTCTATGATGATAATTGTGACAAAACCCGGTATCATCATAGATGTGGTGGGATCCTACTTATGTAAAAAAATCATGACAGAAAATGGGATTTTCGTCCTGGGCGGGCCGGAGACGCAGTTGCATGACATTCTTTGGGCCGTCCATGACGGAAAAAACCGTGGTACAAGCGAGGGCTAGGAAAATATCGGGGTGTTCCCGGTTACGGTGGGTGGTCGGGGCCGAGCGATGCATGGAGGTTTGCGCGTTTCTCTCGTACACGCACGCGGGTGGGTGCGAGGCGTTGGGCTCTAACTGAACCCGAGCGAGGCGTTCGCCTACTGAACCTGAGCGATTGCACTGCAGGCTGCGCGTTACTGAACCCGAGCGATCGATCGATGGCTGTTAACTGAACCTGATCGAGCGATTCCTTCTCTACTGCTGCTAACTGAAGCTGATCGATGCTGCCTCTGGATGAACGGTGAGTGTTGCTGGGGGGGTTTGGATGAACAGTTCCCGGTGGGGGCGGATGAACAGGACCACGTGGTGTTGCCTCTGGATGAATAGGACCCCGATCGATCGAGCCGGTTGGGGCTGGATAAACAGGACCCCATGGAGGGCTGGATGAACAAGACGACCCCGTGGAGGGCTGGATGAACAATAGACGGTGGAGGGCTGGATGAACAATAGCCCGTGGAGGGGTGGTTGAACAGGATCCCGTGGAGAGGGCTGGTTGAACAGTAGCCGGTGGAGTAGCGCGCGATGGAGGCTGGATGAACAGGAGCCCGTGGATGAACAGTCGTAGGTGGAGGCTGGAGGAGGTCGACGGTGGACGAACAGTAGCCCGTGGAGGCTGGAGGGGGTCGATGGTGGAGATGAACAATATCCCGTGGAGTCCCGTTTTGCAGTACGCCACACCCCTCCCGATGAACAGGACCCCCGTTTCAACCGTAGCGCTCCAACACAAGTCCGTTTCCTCCGTTTTGCGGCACGCCACACCCCTCCCGATCAACAGGACCCCGTTTCGACCGTAGGAGGTCCAACACAAGTCCGTTTCCTCCGTTTTGCGGTACGCCAGACCCCTCCCAATGAATAGGATCCCGTTTTGAACGTGGTCGGTCGAACACAAGGCCGTTTCCTCCGTTGTGCGGTACGCCAGGCCTCGTTTCCATCGGCTGTTCCGTCCAAGCCGGTTGGCTCCCACACGTTTCGTTGCCTCCCGATGAACACGACGCATTCCGTTGCCTCCCCATGAACATGACGACGACGCAGTTTCTCCGTTCCAACCCAGCCATGTACAAAGCCCTGGCCGTACGTATGCATGAGTAGGCGTTCGAGACCCCGCCCGTATGTACGTACGTGGCCGTATTTTCTTTCTTGCACACTGGCCGCTATACGTACGTGTACATGCTACGTGCGCGCCTCTACTATGACACGTACGCGCCTCTACATCGACCAGTATGTACGTACACGTTCGCGACCAGAATGACAACGCTACGTACGCTTCGACCAGGTGGGTCCCGACTGTCAGGCAGTTCCTTCCGTGCGAAGATGTAGCTAGTGGGTCCCAGCAGTCAGGGGGGCGAATCGTTTTTTTGCCCGGACGCACTTCCTTGCGTGCGAAGATGTAGCTAGTGGGTCCCAACTGTCAGGGGGGAAACGTTTTTTCGCGAAATACGGTGGCCCGTCCGGTGGGTCCCTGCTGTCAGGTGGAGGAATAATTATTTTGCGCGTAATAAGGAGGCACTTCCTTGCGGCCGCCATGGACCCAGCTGTCAACCTATCCACATACAGTACTCTTCCGATGGAAGTCGTTCCTTGACCACGTTGACCACGCCACGCCGAGAGCACCAGGGCGGTGGACGACAGCGAGGCCTAGCAAGGGGACGACGCGGAGCCGGGGAAGACGCGGTAGTGGAAGCCCGCGCGGAGAGGAGTACGAGGGTTCACTTGTTCGGCTGCGGTGTGAGGCTGTCGTCGCCGCAGGGCCTGGCCAGCGGTGGGAATAGTAGGGGGTGGTGAGGCCTCCGCGGAAGCACAACCGGCCACGGGAGGCAGGAGCATGCGGCACGACCGACGCCGCTTTGGGCGGCTGGAGCAAGAAGACCAGAGGTTGAAGAAGCACTACGGCCGTTGGATGGACATCGTACGGTCACTGGAGCTAGAATCGTTCATATTGACTAAGTTGACAAAGCACTCCGTCCCCGTCAACTTAGTAGGCCCACAAGTCAGCCTCCCACTAAGGTGGGTCCCAATTAGCAGGGGGAGTATTCATTTTTTTGTGCGTAATAAGGAGGCACTTCCGGTGGGTCCGAGCTGACAGCGGGGGGAATGTTTTTTTCACGAAATACGGTGGCCCGTCCGGTGGGTCCCAGCAGTCAGGGGGAAACATTTTTTTCGCCAAATACGGTGGCCCGTCCGGTGGGTCCCTGCTGTCAGGTGGAGGAATAATTGTTTTGCGCGTAATAAGGAGCCAATTCCTTGCGGCTGCCGTGGACCCAGCTGTCAGCCTATCAACGTACAGTACTCTTCCGATGGAAGTCGTTCCTTGACCACGTTGACCACGCCGCGCCGAGAGCACCAGGGCGGTGGACGAAGGCGAGGCCTAGGAAGGGGACGACGCGGGGTCAGGGAAGACGCGACAGTGGATGCCCACGCGTAGAGGAGTATGAGGGTTCACTGGTTCGGCTGCGGTGTGAGGCTGCCGTCGCCGCAGAATAACAGGGGTTGTGGGTGAGTAGAGGGATGGCCTGGCCAGCGGTGGGAGTAGTAGGGGCGGTGAAGCCTCCGCGGCATCACCGCCGGCCATGGGAGGCAGGAGCACGCGGCACGAACGGCGCTGGTTTGGGCGACTGGAGCAAGAAGACTAGAGGTTGAAGAAGCACTACGGTTATTGGATGGACATTGTACGGTCACTGGAGCTAGAATCGTTCATATTGACTAAGTTGACAAAGCCCTCCGTCCCCGACAACTTAGTAGGCCCACAAGTCAGCCTCCCACCAAGGTGGGTCCCAGCTAGCAGGGGGAGTATTCATTTTTTTTCTGCGTAATAAGGAGGCACTTCCGGTGGGTCCAAGCTGACAGCGGGGGGAACGTTTTTTTCATGAAATACGGTGGCCTGTCCGGTGGGTCCCAACAGTCAAGGGGGAAATGTTTTTTTCACAAAATACGGTGGCCCGTCCGGTGGGTCCCTGCTGGAGGAATCATTATTTTCCACGTAATAAGGAGGCACTTCCTTCCTGCGGCCGTGGACCCAGCTGTCAGCCTCTCCACGTACAGTGCACTTCCGATGGAAGTCGTTCCTTGACCACATTGACCACGCCGCATTCCGTTGCATGCATGCGTCCATGGGTGTGGTGCGTCCCCACTGTCAGCCTCTCACGTACAGTCATCTTCCGATGACTCTCGGTTGTTGACCATGTTGACAACACCGTGCCGAGTGCACCAAGGCCGGTGGACGACGGCGAGGCCCCAAACTGGAACGACCCGTAGATGGGGAAGACGGGGTTGTGGAGTCGCAGATGGAGAGGAGTGGGAAACTTGACTGGTTCGGATGTGCGGCAGCACAGCCGCGGTGCCGCCCACGGGAGACAGGAGCAAGAATAGAGGTTGAAGAAGGTGCACGGCTGTTGGATTAACATCCAACAGTCCAGCTGCTAGAATCATTAGTTTATTAAGTTGACAAAGCCCTACGTACACGTCCTCTTAGTAGGCCCACAAGTCAGCCACCAAATCTGACGGGTTCCAGCTGTCAACGGGAGGAATAATTTTTTTGCATAACAAGGAGGCACTTCCTTCCGTGCGAAGATACAGCCGGTGGGTCCCAGCTGTCAGGTGGAGGAAACATTTTTTTCAGCTTAATAAGGAGGAACTTTCCTTGCGTGCGACCATGGACCTCGTGGGTCCTAGCCGCCAGGCTCTCCACATACAGTCCTCTTCCGATGACTCTCGTTTGTTGACCACGCAGCACCGAGCGCAGTGAGGCGGTGGACGACGGTGAGGCCCCGGACGGGAACGACTTGGAGATGGGAAGACGCGGCAGTGGAGTCACAGATTGAGAGAAGGAGAAGGGTTATAACTGGTTCTGGTGCGGCGTGGGGCTGCAGTCGGTGGAGAGTAACAGGAGGTGTGGAGGGGTGGAGGGATAGCCTGGCCGGCGGTGGGGTAGCACTTCGCAGTGATGCGTGCTAAGCAGAGCCGCTAGCCGCCGGAGGCCAGACCAGGCGGTCCCGGACACTGGAGGAAGAAGACGAGAGATTGAAGGTGCATGCCAGCCGTTGGATATAAATCCAATGGATGTGGATGTCATAATCATTTGTTGACCAAGTTGACAACGCCCTGCATAGGCTTCAACCTATTGGCCCACATGTCAGCCTGCAAAACTGTGGCATATATTTAACCCATGTTTTCTAGAATGTACAGTCCATTTGCTGGGCTGGGTGAACAAATAATTTCGCGTCAATGCGGCCCATTTATATTTTCTAAGAAATCCCAGCCCATTTGCACTTCCTTCAAATACACGAATTAG
Source organism: Triticum aestivum (assembly GCF_018294505.1). Lineage (NCBI taxonomy): Eukaryota > Viridiplantae > Streptophyta > Magnoliopsida > Poales > Poaceae > Triticum > Triticum aestivum. Next base: position 138,003,282 of record NC_057802.1, read on the forward strand.
CTGGGCTCGTTAAATATATAATGTTATGTTAGAAGGAGAAATTAATATCAAAAAATAAACCGGAGAGACACATATTTTATATACATAATTAACAAATTAGTGAGTTATTGCTCAAAATAAAAATGAGCGCGTTATTATTACATTGGTCCTTAAAATCTTCGCAAGCTTTTGTACGCAATCACCAGGATTTTCCTTGCCTGTGAGTCAAAACAACCAGGATTTTCCTTGCCAACTTCTATTAAACATTTACTTTTATAAGTTAATAACACGTGGGATGTTTTTATAATTTATATATAAGTCTCTATAAAATATACGATAATAGTAATAATATAAATATATATATAATGTGGTTAAAAAATACATTGGGCTGCCGATCTCTAAGAAAAAGCCCATAGGCCGGTATGGACCTCAAAAAATAAGTTGAAACCACTGTCACCGTATGTCGTGGACTACGCATGTTAAAATACAAAACCTAGGCCTAGCTGATACTTGTTCGCCCTCTGGAAAAAGATGATACCAGATCCCTGAGCGAACTGGATTAAAGAGCGGGCCGGCGGCACGACTGAAGAAGCACATCAGGAGCAATTTTTTTTCTTCAGTGGATGGCTCTCGATGGCGTTTTTTTACTTGCCTCTGCACCATACAACTTGTATTTTTAGCCTCCTAGTCCGTGGTGGACCAGCAGCCCATTTGCCAGGCGGGCCAACCTACAGAAACCAGCACTCAATTTTTCATCAAGCCCCCAAAACAACGCAGTACTATGTTTGTTTTGAGGCCGAAAACATTACGGCAGGGGTTGAGCGGGGGAGGGGGCAAGACAGAGCAAAAAGATTAAAAAGAGTTGATGCGCCGTTGCTACCCTAACAAAGCAGGTGCAATTCTTCTCGGGAAGAAGGTGTGCCGTTGACACCCACACGTCACATACCCCACAGTAGGCATACTAACAAGTTCACACACAAGTACAACAGAAAAGGTAAACATTCGTATCAAACTCAGGTTCACAGGAGACGTTCATATTCATAGCCAACATTCACTATCAACAAGTCAAAAGATTCATATATACACAAGTTCAGCATGTCTATGGATCCAAATGATTGATAGATCACACAACAATATTCATAGATAATTCACAAAAATATTCAGATATACACATGTTCAGTATGTTTATGCATCCAAATGATTGAGATCATAGCCAATATGATCCATGGACGAACTTTAATTACCTAGGGTACAGACTAGTAAATGGTGTTCAGTCGGAGGTACTTCTTGCTAAAATTAATGCTTGTACGAGTAAACTTTCGAGTACATAAGAGGCAGCACAGACAATCTGAACTTTGCTTGTAGTTTATCCTCAAATAGTGGCCTCGTGCCGAGGGAGGTTTGAGCAACTTGGCCACTACTTTCATCCAACTAGTTTACTGGCTCATCTTGGTCCTGTAGCTCGCCAAAATTCTACATTGCAGACGAGAAAGGTGGCGGTTGAAAAAATGAACCACCCAAATTTTTTGTGCAGTTCAACTGAAATGGAGCATCCCTGGTGTGTAGACTGATTAAGTGCCAGATGAATATACGCATCAACCAATTTGTCTGGAATCTTTAGACTCCATGCCATACAGTTCGCTACCATATCTGCCGATAACCAAAAGGCACAAGTTGGGACCAAAGACTGGACTGTGTTTTTCTGGGCTATGTGCCAAGCAATATTTTTAGCGTTCACTCTCCTAATACTTGGAGTTTGACAACTAGTTGACGCCGGTTGATACTCGAATGAATATAGGCACTTCTTGTCAACATCGATGCTTGTCTGAGTGAACTTTGGAGTACATAGCAGCAGCATAAGTATCTGTCCAACTGATCTTTTTGTGTGCAGTTCTACTGAAATCACCCAATGCAATGATTTGCCTGCGAGTTCAGGCTCCAAGTTACTCCTTTATAAAATTGGCAAACAGTAGCACAATACCAAATTACCAATACATGACAAGCACAATAATCAGGATAAAGACCAGTACCAACCTGTGTGAGGTAGCATATCAATTACTATTTCCTTTGACTGGAAGCCGAGATAAGCGAAGCGACTGACAACAAAGGAAGAAAGCAGGCCTAGATTAGCAACTGACAGGAAAGGACGAAAGGTATCGAGGCAATGAAGCACCCAAAGTTTTTGTGCAGTTCCACCAAAATCGAGCATCCCTGTTGGCACATATATTGAGAGAGTGAGATTACTGTAATAGTGGGACTAGTTGATGAAACATACACTAACAAATAGAAGCACCATCATTATCTTAATGGTAAAGTTAGCAACATAGTAGTCTTGCTTAAAGAGAGGTATTAGTTTATTTAATCAGTGCCAATTAGCTCAACACTCAAAGCATTGCCATGTATCATAGGTTGCAAAACTTTAACGTGCAAAGATAAAGGAGTTTCTCATGACAGTAGCACGATACAAATAGAGATGACAGCAAACTAATATGGATGAAGGCCTTAGGCCCGTACCAACCTGAAGAAAAAATCTTATTCATTTAGTCCCATAAGAGATGACAAAGCATTCACTGGAATCACTCAATAGTATATATTTTTGTGCACTTCAAATGTATGGTTGAAATCACTCTTGTTTACTAGTGCTGAGATTATATCGAAAGATTATCAAGAACTTCCAGCAGAGTTAAAGCACTGGCTGGGATACAGTTCATTGTATTGTTTTGTGTAGTTCCACTAAAATGTATGATTGGCACAACATGATCCCTGTTTGCACAAGTAGGAACAAGGTGAAACCTTCATTAGCTTAGTGAGAAAGGATAGAAAGACATTAGCATATTACTCTAATAGTAGCATCAAATTCATGATGGACAATGCGCAAAACATTGCCTCATTGAACCAATGGCAATAAATTGACATGCAAAACAATAGCACTATTATGTCATGACACTAATAATATTCCCTCCCTGCTCCACCACATGGTTCACCTCCATAGACAAACATACACACGTACATGATTCAGCATAGGATGCTACTAAAGATTTGTTTAACTCCGACAGGAATATTAGACAGCAATAAATTAGTGGTACTTAAGTACTCCTAATTAATTAAGTGAGACAGCAGAGGTGGAAGGGCTCCCTGGAGGATCGTCTCACATGTAAGGTAGTCGTTACCGGAGCCCTTGAATGGCCTCGACTGAGGCCTCTGGCTTCAGCAAGATTGCCTTGGCACTGTTTATTCTTCTTCTTCCTCCTCTTCATGCTATGTTTCTCATTCTCCTCACCAGTTGGTGAAACCAAGTACATGATTGGCCTTCTATTTCAGAATTGGTTTTGTCAGTGAGGGAGTATAAGTGTACTAGTAAAAAATAGCATTATTTTCTCATGGCAGTTGCAAAATAGAGATGAACACATGCATTAAATATCATTCTTACCTAACGGAAGGTTATGGTGCCAATATGGATGATGAGGATTGGAAAACAGATCTCCCTTTGTGCAGTTCCACCGAAATGAACCAACTGTTCCATTCTGACATTCCAGTTAAACAGCACAAAAGTCACTTCTTTTAAGAAGAGTTTTGTGTAGTGCACCAAAAGGTCACAACAGCAACCATGTGAAATGGATATCCCTGTTTGCACAAAAAGCTACAGAGGAAACAGTCAGAGTCTCAAACAATTACAGGCAAAAAGATTTGGCTAAACTTGTCATGGCTTATAACAGTGGCATGGCTTCATTTTTACCAGGGGCATTAGATTAAGAACAGCTAAATATTTGGTATAAGGGCATGGGACAGTGGGTGCACCAGCAGTCCAGCACCATGTACCTAAACAGGGGCATAAAGTGGTGATTCATAGTTTGTTGCCCCGAGAAACAAACATCCAAGAAACATATTTGGGTTGGTACCATTTTTGTTCACTCTAGCCACCTACTCCTATGTGTGGATAGCAAATCTAGTCCTGGTCATACTACTGTGTACAACGTTACCCCTATATTTCCCTTTTCGACCAAGAGACCGGTTGGATGACCAGTCTGTACTACTTTCACCCCATTTCCTTCCTGTTTGTACCAAGTCCGATGTACATACTAAATTCCCCCACCCCCACTTTATTTCTTGTTTGAACCAAGTACAAGATTCGACTCCATGAAGTAGCTTTACCTCTAACAATAGAAGAAAAAAAGGTGACGTTGGACCATCCGAGAGGGCTGAGAGGTAGAAAATGATGCACATGCAGCAACGTAGCGAGCAGGGGAAGTAGAGCTAAGGCGGTTTCGAAGGAAGATATACCCGAAGGTCATCGGGATGTGGATAGGTGGGCGGCGGGAGGCCGGATCCGCCCACACTAGGGCAACGACGAAGGGATCGGAGGACCTCCCACGCCGGCGCTCGGCCAGAGATAACGGTGCGGCTGGCAGTGGGTCTCCTCCCTCGCTGTCGACGACGGCCTAAACGCTGCCCCTCCTCCCCTTCGCCGGCGGAGGGGGATACGTCCGGATCTGTAACCAGCGGTGAGGATAGAAAGATAGTGTTTTTTGAAGGGAGAAAGACAGTGTTACCACCCCTATCTTGTTTAGATCTGGAGAGGATGAGAGTGTGTGAATAGAGAAACCCTAGCAAGCAAGCACGGAGGCTCCGGCCTATATATACGTAGTGGGGTAGTTTTCCTTTTTTACTCCATCAAAACAATCGTTTAAAATTGTGTACTACGTGCCAGGTCGCCGTTTTTTTAGTTGTTGATTGTTTTTTGAGATAGCTACCCGCTTGTTCCAAGTGGTGTTACGGTGTGCTAGGTTGCACTTTGTATCGTTCAAGTCTGGTATAAGTCCCTCCATTAAATGAACAACCACCCCCTCGTAAAAATTTTGAACAAGCCCATGGCTAAAATTATCGGAAACATGGGTTGCCCCAACATGCATTATTATTTATATTTTCTACTCCCTCCGTTCCTAAATATAAGTCTTTCTATTAGGCACACCTAAGACAAGATTTTTTTATTAGTAGTGAACCCCACATGTCATAGACACAAAAAGTGTGGCGAGATTCCCTTAGGCAAGCCAAAGTGTGTCTAACAATTTGAGCAACTCAAGTTAGGCAAGTGTGGCAAGTGCGGGAAAAATAATGTGGCAACATAAGACAAACATAGTCACAATCCAAACAACCCCGTAATTTTTTGTGACATGCATGAAAATTTGGTTAGTTAAATTTATAGTCAAAATTTGGCAAGGTGCATCAAATCAACACATGCAAGTATCAAAAGGGAAGTCACGGCATGCATGCATGCGTTGTACTCCCTCCGTTTCCAAATATAAGTCTTTTTAGAGATTGCAACAAGTGACTACATACGAAGCAAAATATGTCTACATACATCCGTATGTTGTAGTCCATTTGAAATGTATACAAAGACTTATATCTTGTGCAGTGCTTTGATGTGTCGCGTCAACTCGTACAAGACCGAGAAGTTTGATTACTACAACGCCCTCTCCCTCGCGGACTGAGCTCCGGTGCCTTAACTGCACCTGCCTTTGGCTGCATGACAGGTGGGCCAACCACCTGTTGGGCCCACCTGTCATAGACGCAAAGGCAGGAGCAGTAAGTCAATGAAGTTGCATCCCTCCCTCGCGCATGAGCGTGGTGGCTGGCAGGACTAGTAGGAGCTTTCGCTACACGCTATCCCTCCCGCACAAGGTGGACGGACATGCAGCAGTGGATTCGATACTGTAGAAGTAGGAGTAACATCATTGTTCGTCTTCTCGAAGAGGCGAAGAGCCAAGCGCAACCCGAACGTGGCAGTTGCGAACGCTCGCGTGGTGCGGTGCCTTGGAGCACGCATATAGCCAGGCTCTTGCATGAGACAAAATTGCTATTTGAGCCCACTATTGTAGTACTAGTACTTGCTAGTATAGCCCTGTAAACCAGAAAGGAGTATTTGCCTTTCTATAGATTTCAACAAGTGACTAGACTAGACCACGTGCAGTACTCCCTCCCTTCTGGTTTATAGGGCTCAAATCTCAGATCTCATCAACCAAGGCATTTTGCGATTGGAGGAATGTATCTTGTACTTTACAAAACTACCCTAATTAAACTCATGCATTAATTACGTAGTTCTCTCATTTTCCTCTCCGCCTTGGTCGCGGTGCACAATATTGAGCACTCCTATATGACTAACCGCTCTATCTACATGCGGGACATCAAAGCATCCGGGCCCGCGTGCCATCCACCAATTCGCAGCGAGGTGCTACAGTCGAAACTCACCGTCACCCCGGTGTGGCCGCCATGACCCGTCATATCACAAAACCCACACCTTTACCAGCAGTGGTAAAGTGGCCTCGAAGTTGGACTGGACGAAGCAACCATCATTTCACTGGAACGCTCGTTGAAGCCCTTTCTCCCCTTTTTTGAAGAAAACCTCACTCCAGGCTACTCACTTCTGCCATTTTTCTTCTGTACCGACGAAGGAAAGGTGGGCAAATCAGTGATGCTGCTATATTTTCATTCCAAGAATCTTCTTTTTGCGAAGCACCGACCGATTCTCATAGCCTATTCTTTTCCCGTTTTCATTGCGATTGTGGTTTCCTTTTGTTTGCTTTTTGTTTGTCAGTTCATTGATGGATCCTGGAGCACTAGGCAAAGAGCTGCCGGCGGACAACCCACTGGAGACAGCGATCTCCAGGAAGCATGCACCGACCAACGAGTTGACCATGTTGGCGGGCCAACCCATGGAGACGAAGAACTCCAAGAAACAAGCACCAGCCAAAGAGTTGACGACGTTGGCGAACGAACTCCTCAAAGAAAGTTGGAAGAACAGCAAGGGCCCCACCGTGCCTACCCCAGAAACTCTGATGGCCACCTATGCGAGGCTCAAGGCCGAGTTTGAGGAGATAGTCGCTGTTGAGAAGCAGTATTCCCCTGACAAGGTGATGGCCCCCATCGAGGAGGAGGAGATGCCCCCCGGAGGGATGGGATCCCCCGGTGAGCTGCACAAGGTAAAAAATAATGGCTAATTACCATAGTTGTGGTTTTTGATTATTTGCAATGTGCTTGCTAATATGTTAGGGTTGTGCAGGTGCCGTGGACGTCCTTGATGATTCCGATGTCGTGGCCCGTCCTGTGGACAACGCCCCATAGATCGTTTTCGATGTCGCGGTCCGTCCTGTTGGCATCGCCCCAGAGATCGATTCCGATGCCGCTGTCCATCCTGTGGACATCGCCCCAGAGATCGATTCCGATGTCGTGGTCAGTCCTGTGGACATCGCCCCAGAGATTGATTCCCATGCCGCTGTCCGTGCTGTGGTCATTGCCCGAGAGATCGATGACAAGAAATAGTTGGTCGCGCTAATCCTTCAGGGTAGTTTGCATTGCCCTGTGTTTAATTACCAGAACGATGCATGTTATCAAGCCATCTTAGGGCTAGTGCACTGTCTTGTGTGGGCGGTACTTGCTACTTTTGTTTGATAGTGAATCATGCGAACCCTCTTCGAGTTATGGAAACAGATGTATCCTCACCAGCTTTTGATGTAATATATGGCATGCTTAGATGTAAGTTTGAACTGTTTATCATATCAGCAGGGCTTGTTTGATGATTCTTGGTGTTAGTAGGCTAGCTACTGTGCGAGCTATAGTACTTGCAAAACACTCACCGAAGAGAAACGTTGGTGCCGATGAGCTCGTGGTACGCTTATACATATCCGTCGTCGATCGGCCAATAGCCCAAGCTCCTAAAATTGTAGGCTTAGTCGACACAGATACATTCAGGCCTCATTTGGTTCATAGGGTAGGAAAATCGTAGCAAAAGTACAGAGACATACAACAGAAAATCATAGTAGTACAGAGACGTACTCCCTCCATTCCAAAATAGATGACCTATAGGCTGGCTAGTTTGGCCTAGTGGTTTTTTTTAGGATGGCCTAGTGGGTTTCAGTGATATGACGTGGTACATTGCCGTCCAGTCTTCGCGTGTGGTAGCAGTATTGCGGGTACAGTAAGTTTTCTTGAAGAAGCAGAATTCAACGAAGTCATGATGGTTCCTTCGTCCGACCAACTTACAGTGGGAAAGGTTGGGCCTGCGATACGACCGGGTTAGACCAGGATAATTTTTTCAAAAAAATAGTATCACTGCTGATTTATATTTATTTTTGATTTCTGATGAATGCTAGCGTTTCAACTCTTACGACGAAGAGTGCCAAACACGGCACGTGCTGGATGTCCCACACGTCAGCAAAAGGAGTGGGACATGAACAGCGTGGTAGAGCCCAACGCAAAAAAAACAACGTGGTAGAGCGTCTCCAGTTCTTCCACTTTTGGGTCAGAGACCACACGTAGTAGTACTAGTGGTATGAACGATACAAAGTGCGACTTGGAGAGAAAGACACGTCTAGTTGGAAGGTCTCGGGGCATACACATAAACAAATATAAAAGCTAATATGTGCCTCCAACTAATATAGTAGTAGTAGAGTACTTAGGCACGTACTCCATAACATCACCGTGCATTGCACGTACAACATTTAGTGGTACTCCCTCCGTTCCAAATTACTCGTCGTGGTTTTAGTTCAAATTTGAACTAAAACCACGACGAGTAATTTGGAACAGAGGGAGTACATAGTAAGAGACAAATGCCGCCCAAGAGTTCCCTTCTCGGCCCACTTTTGGGTGTTTGGTAGAGTGTATGGAGGGTGCATGAGTCCACACTAGTTTAGCACAAAATACACTAGAAGCATGCATGAAGAGAGCATGCATGAAGAGGGGTGTTGAGTTGAGCATGCATGAAGAGGGAACAACTATGCTGAGACGAGAACGCAACCAAACACACCCTATATGCCACGCATGTTCATACCATTTGTGCCTTTCTACTTCACTTACTCCGGACTCCCCCATGGCCCACCTCACATTATCACCATATATATTTCTTGGAGTCCGTGTGCGGCAGGCAGGCGATCTCTTCTCCCTCCCCCGTCTCTCTCTTCTCAGCCGATGCCCGCCGAGCAATTAGATTTCGGCTATCGACGGTTTATTCAATTGTAGTCCCACATGTTAGTGAAAATGCGAGACAACGCGTGCCCCCTCTGGTGAGCGGCGTGCGAGCCGGACTGTCGGGGGTGCGACGTGTACGAGTCGTAAGTGTGCCGCCTTTTCCTTTTGAACTTGCAAAGCGTAACATTTTCATGCGATCGATCATAGAAATCCAGAACAAAATGATGAGGGCGGTGCTTTCCCGCGTGTTAGGCGGGCTAGTTTGAGTGATATGACGTGCTACAATGCCGTCCACTTGCTCCATTTTTATGTAAGCAAGAGTCTACACTCTTACGTGGGAGGAGTGCGAAACACGGCGGGTCTGATTTTGATCGAGGGAAAACTGTTCCCTGCGAAATAATGGAGCACTGTTAGCGATTATAGCATGATAATTAGGGCATCTCCAGCGCTGGCCCTCAAATTTACACCGGCATCTGTCCGAGGACACTGATGGATGCCATCCAATGCTGCCCGCATACCTTTTGACAACTATATGAACTAACCGGACAAAATTCGTGCAAACAAAGCAAATTTCAAATTAACTGGATGAAATTCATTACATTTCGAAAACTTTTCCTATAAACTGGACGAAATTCATTACATATTTCGCACAGACCATACTAAAACCTACTGTAAACCTAATCTAAACGATCACCTGCGCCCGACCACCATGTCCGGCCATGAACCTGAGAAAGCCGGCTATTGCCTTTGCCTCCTCCTCATCCGCCTCAATAACCTCCTCCTTTGGAGCACAAGGTTCTGAAGATTTCCACCTCCACGTCGCCGTCAAGCCGCTAATCGACCGCCGATGTTTATCCTACCAAGCTTGGCGTCGACTGAGTGGAGGAGCGGTGGCCCTCTTGGGAACAGAGCGGCGGCGACCTACCGTGTACTACTCTTCCTCGCTGTCGGCTGCGCCCGCACACGCGCGCCGGCTTCGTGGTCGTGGCGGTGGAGGGCGGACGGGGGGAGCCAGCGATCTCCTTCGTCTGCTCCTGCGACAGTACGTCCAAGAGAGCTTTGGAGCGGGGCCGCCGATGTCCTTCGTCTGTTCCTGTGACAGTACGTCCAAGAGAGCTTTGGAGTGCCAGGAGGCCATGGTTGGAGTGGTGCCGACAGAAGGAAGGGACTAGAGGAGAATCAGTGTGGGTCTTTGGCTATGGCTGGGAGCTGGGGCTCAAGTTAATATTGCGGGCGAATGGCAATGAGCCGCGGCAGACGGATGGACGGCTGGCGCCGGAGTAGGTTCATCGGCAGCCGCGTGTCATTAATGCGGGCGGCAGACGGAAGGATAGTCGTGGTGTCGTTAACACGGAACAGTCGCTTGCACCAGGATGCCGCGCGGGTGGTGCTCTCTCGGCCGTCGCGCTGATGCAATGCCGGCGCCAGTGAGAGGTCGCGTCGGGCGTGAATGCGGACGCTGCTTCAGTGACTTAACCGCAGGTGCGTTGTATCACTGACATGTGGGCCCAACGGGCATCTGGCCCGCATGTCAGTGACACACCAACTGCACCTGCAGTTAAGGCTAGTGAATGCGGCATTGACATTCTGGAGAGACGGTGATCGTTTCAGGCGGGAAGCACGTGCTAGCGATGGAAGGGGTTTTGGTAGGCCAGGGCGGTCATACGCTGGCGTGGTGGTAAAATGTGAACTCATGGATGATGAGCCTTTGAAGTGTATGCGGCACGTATTGACAACCAGGCGTCCATGCAACTGCTCTTGTCGCCAGCTAGCCTTCGACGACCACCATTAGACACCACACAACCATGCATAAATTACGAATAATGGACGAATCGATCAGACACACACTCGTGTGCAGTGGCACTATGATCGCTTGCTCACGATAGTACATACTCCGCACCATAGTACCCTCTCTAACTAGGTTGTTTTATAGATTGTCGTTGTGATGGACGATATACATGAGCAAGGCGCCGAGTCACGAGTATGACCGTTGGTGTCGAGCCAGGTGAATACATGCTCGGTATTCGCGGAGGCCTCCAGCAAACGTCTAAACAGTAATGTCACATACGCATAATTTTGGTTTTTATTTCTTTCTCCACTGACAGGTAGGCCCGCATAGATAGATAGATAAAGAACACGAGCTGATGAGGCGCATGCGGACTATTTGACTGGTCAACCAGACAAATACGAAGCTATACGCTGAGCCAGTGACCGTATAATCACCATATCTCGTATACAATGATCAAAGTGAGCTATCAAGAAAAGTTCAATGACCGCCAATGCATTTTACTCGGTAATAAATGACCATGATTGAAGGGGAATCCAAATTTCCTTCGTCTTCTGTCCTTGAGCTCTTGACAAACCAATGCACTCTACGGTTGTCCAGCCACTCCACCCCAGAGCTGTCACCAAGCGTCGTTAATGCCACTGTGCCGCACACTAACCGGTAAGGAAGCGATGGCATCCTGCCGCGCCGAGTTCCTCGCCGCCCACGACCGCACACAGAATGGTAGGGAAGCGGTGGCATCCCGCCGTGCCGAGTTCATCGCCGCTCGCGACCTCACACCTATGTGGGCGGAATTTGAAGCTGCCAAGGCCGAATGGGCGGTAGAGCAAGAGGCGGCCAAAGCCGCACAGAGGGAGCGGAAAAGTCAAAAAGCACTCAGGAAAAGAGAGGCCCGCCGCCGCAAGAAAGAAGAGGACGCACGTGCTGCTGCGGAGATGTCGGCGGAGATCCAAGCACGGTGGGATGTCGCCGACAAAGCCGGGAAGGAGAATGACGGCGTCTGGCCAACATGTGAGAAGTAGTAGTACTAGTAGTTAGTGTGTGTGTGTGTCGCCCGTACGTTTGTTTAATTAATTACGAGCATGTACCAGTACTACTAGTTACTACTGTAGTTTTTAGAGCAAATTACCAGTACATTAGCCTAGACTCAATGGAAAAATTCCTATCCTATGCATCAAATGGCATCTCTTTCTCTATAGGAATTGAGATGCATGTCATCTCACTTCCTATGATTTTCATATTCCTATAAAATTCCTATCCTATGAACCAAAGGAGGCCTCTACTGGAGTAACTACTGTAGCTAGCAGTACTGCTGGTACAGTAGTTTTCTTCAAGAAGCGGAATTCAACGAAGTCATGATGGTTCCTTCGTCCGAGAAACTTTGCAGTGGGTAAGGTTGGGCCTGTGATTTGACGGCTCATTAGTAATTACTGCGGCGCGATGACCTGGGTGACTCTCCCTTGGAGTTCTGCGGGCATGGCAAGTGGACCAGGATGGTCGACGTCCCACATGTTGGCGAGCGGAAGTATTCTTTCCGATATCGAGGAGCAAGGAAACCGCGTGGAATAGTATCACTAGTGATTTATATTTATTTTTTATTTCTAATGAATGCTAGCGTTTCAACTCTTACGACGAAGGAGTGCCAAACACACGGCACGTGCTGGATGTCCCACACGTCAGCGAAAGGAGTGGGACATGAAGCTAGAGCGTCTCCACTTCTGGGTCGGAGACCACTCGTAGTAGTACTACTGTACTAGTGGTATGAACGATACAAAGTGCGACCCGGAGAGAAAGACACGTCTAGTTGGAAGGTCTCGGGGCATACACGTAAACAAATATAAAACCTAATATGTGCCTCCAATTAATATAGTAGTAGTAGAGTACTTAGTCACGTACTCCATAACATCACCGGGCATTGCACGTACAACATTTAGTGGTAGTAAGAGACAAGTGCCTATATGCCACGCATGTTCATACTATTTGTGCCTTTCTACTTCACTTACTGCGCTACATTACACAGGTTCGCACGTCCACTAGTGGGTACATGTCCGCCTCGTAGTTCCAGTCCCACGTGTTCTTCATATAGATGGAAGGATCCTTGCATGACACGTGCACCTTGATGCTAGATGTCTCACGTGTTGGCAAAAGGATGAACAAAGCTCACGTAAAAAAATAGAGTGAAAGAACATAGATTCCCGACGACCGAGAAGGAGCAAGGAACCTCGTGGTGGAGCGTCTGCACTCATAATATTTATATTATTCAGCGATATAAAATCAACCAATCATCTCCACAGTGGACTGGAAGATTACGAAACACGGCAGCCCAGTGTAGTTACATCATACTAGTACATGGCTAACCCACGCTATCACCATATTTCTTGGCTTCCGTGTGACACCCATCTCTAGTAATCCAGCAGCCCGTATCGCTTCTCCCTCCTCGTCTCTCTCAAAGTGCGCCGGGCTGGCGTTTTTGCCGTCTATTAAGGTCGGTTAACTCATCACATGTTAGCGACATGCCAAGAGCATTCTAAAAAAAATTCCTTTCACGTTCCGTTTTCAAAAAGAAAAAAATCCTTTCAGTACGAATTTGACTGTATGCTTTGAGCACCTTGCATGTCCTATACTGCTCCTGTTTGGATACTCTAACTTAGCTAGAGGTTAGACTAACTCATGACTAACCTTGAACTAACTGTAGCCAAAGAGGTGTTTGGGTGACAGGGTTAGATTGACTATAAATGCACTTGATGGAGAGAGAAAAGTGTTTTTTCAGTGGTCCCAGTGAGAACTATCTCCAGTTAGCACCTCTTGGGTGGGATAGTTTTCTTGGTGGGTTCGGTGCAACTTGCTCCAATTTAAACCCTCATGCTTGGATACTTTAGGGCTATTTGAGCTCCAACTAGCTCAAACTAACTCTAACCCATGGATCCAAATAGGGCCTATGGCAGCCTCGATGCGGAGCAGTCGCGTGCACCGGGAAGCGGCGCTCTCTAGGCCGTCGCGCCGCTTCAAAGCCGACGCTAGTGAGAGGTCGCCTCCGCTCTGGCCGGGCATTAATGCAGCACTGACGCTCCAGGGCGACGCTGACCGTTTCACGCGGGAAGCGCGCACTGGCAAGGGAGTATAGGTTTTGAACCGTTTCAGGTGTAGTACTGGTAGTTTGCAAAACTACTCAATTATTGCACTCAGTTTCCTAAGATATTGTGGTAAAAAACGTTACTCCACAGCCCGCTTCCCTTCTCCTTCCTCTTCCACCGCCCGCGGGAAGCGACCGGTCAACCCTTATATAGGAGTGCTAGCACAAAAAGATGCATGCATGACCACTAAAATTTCCAGATAAAGCGCCGCTCTGGCGGGAGTATGGCGTATGTTGTTACCTTCGGCCGGGCCATGGCTACCGGGGGACGGCGACCAGAGAAGAGGCGGCGGGAGGGGAATGAATGCAGCTACTGTTTGGGTTCGCCGTCTGGCTTAAATAAATGCGCAGCATCACGTGTACCCGCGGGTGCACAAATTGTAACATACGTGTCTGCTTAAGTGGGCATCACGTAACTGGTGTGTGTGTGTGAGATTCTGAGAGACAGAGTGCGTGTGTGCGACTCTACTCTTCGGACATGTACTCAACCTTTTGCACCGGGATATAAGTATAATGGTATTTAATTTAGCTAGTGATTTACGTGGCCATGTTAACGTGGTTGTGTAAAAAAATGTCACTTCCTACTCGTGATTTGCGTTATATAATTACAAGCAATATGCTCGTGCATTGCATGGAACATCAATATGCATTTTTTTTATAAAACACCTGTTGTGATTTACCCATGCACGAGTAATCCCATGTGTAAAAACTAATGATATTTCGAGAATCTTATCAGAAAACTGGTATTCGAGAATGTCATCGAAAAAATGAAAGATGAGAGATAAGGTGAGGAGGAGTGGAGCATGGTGGTGACTGGTGATCGGAATGGGCGGAGGCATGGGGATGGACGGCGCCGGCAGGCGGCAGCGGCCACCATGCTAGATTGTTCCAGAGACTTTCTTTTTTAATTGCTCAGCAATGAGGTAGTGGGAGATAAGGATGTGGAGATAGGTGCGGGTATCTTTTGTAAAATTATCATAGTTTGCTTTCTATCCGTCAGATATAGATCAGACGGTCTATATTACAAGATGGTAGGCACACCATCATCGCCAACTCGGTTTTTTATAAGGGTACAGATGATAAGTTTGCTAACTACTAAAGTAAAGTGGAATTTGTCCATGTTATACAAGTAAATTAAGGTGATTGTTTATCATACGGGTAAGGTTGGATGAAGGGTGGTAGGAACAGGTGCTCCTCCTAGAGCATGTGTGTGTGAGATGGAGTCTTAGTGTGTGTGTGTGTTTGTGTGTGTGTGTGGGTGTGTGTGTGAGAGAGAGAGATGGAGTCTTAGTGTGTGTGTGTGTGATGGAGTCTTAGTGTGTGTGTGTTTGTGTGTGTGAGGGGGTGGGTGGGTGGGTGCATGCATGTGCATGTGTGTGTGTGTGTGAGTGTGTATGTGTGTGTGTGTGTCGCGGGGTCCTCGGTGGCGGATGTAATTTAAGTGTGCATGGCTTCATCATAGAGAGGTGATGTGTATGGCAGAGGCCACCAACGATGGGGTGCGAGAGAGAAAATGCCCGTAGAGAGGGAAGAGAAGGTGTGCGCGCGTGAGAGGAGTCGACATCGAGAGAACGTGTTTGTTCGAGAGACACCGAGGAAGACTACTATATATCGATGGTGCATGTAGGCGGGAATTAAACGAAGGGATGGTCTTATTGGTTTCGGGGATATAGGGGAAGAGTGAGAGGGGGGGTAGCTACACTACAAAAAAAATACACTTTCGTGATGATACGTGTTTGTCACAGTAGGTCGCATTTTTTGTCATGCATGTACATCCATGACAATTTTATGACAGAATCAAGATAGTCATACCTGTGTTGTCGTAGAAGTGTTCCATGACATTACCAAAATGATCATCACGGAAGTGTCCACTTCCATGACGATAAATCGCGCGTCACAGAAGTGCTTTCGTCAAGGGTGACCGACACGTGGCATCCACCGTAACGGAACGCCGTTAAGCTATCGGGTCCGATTTTGGATCCGATAACCCGCTAACAGCCCCGACCAATGGGGATTTTCCACGTGTAAAATCATCATTGGCTGGAGGAAACACGTGTCGGCTCACCGTTGGGACAGATGTCATCCACTCATTGGACCGAAGGCGCCTATGATACGTCGACACGTGGCACGGCCGAACAGAGGCCCATTCCTGTGAAAAGGCTAGCCCGTTTGACTTGGTTAAAAGGTGGCGGGCCGGCCCACGGAAAGCCTGTTAACGGCCTGTTCGCATATAGCCCATTTACAGCCCGCTAACCTAGGGCCCGTTACGACCTATCTGAATTAGGCCCAGTAGCGTCATCTGGGCCATCCAATATGATTCCAGCCCATTTTAAGTTCCGGCCCATGTATGGCCCTGACGTCTTTCGGCCCATATGAGGCCCTTTGTAACTCTTGGCCCATTAACGGCCCGTGGTGAAACTGGCCTGTAATGAAGAGTGTATCACTTTATACCCATTAACGGCCCATTAATCCATTGGGCCGTTTGTAGCCCATGTTATCTTTCGGCCTTCTCAGGGCCCATTTATTCTTGGGCTCATTTCCAGCATTCGGTTACTTACGGCCCGTTACTGCCATTTTCTGCTTATGGGCCAAATTCAGCCCGTGGTTACAGTCGGCCCGTTTGTGGCCCATTAATATGTTGGGCCATTTTCATAGCGTCATCAAATCTGGCCTATTAACGACGGCATGTTATGGTCGGCCCATGAACGGACGACTCCAACTCTAGCCCGTTTACGGCCATAATGCGGTCTGTTTTTGGCCCATGTTTGGCCAATCGATCATACGGCCCGTCTAAGGCCCATTGATGATACGGCCCGTAGAAGGCCCATTGTTTCTACGGACCGTAGAAGGCCCATTGTTTCTACGGCCCGTAGGAAGCCCAGTGTCACTACAGTAAATATGTAGCCCATGGCCTGTTAAAGGCGGGAAACTACTATAGGTTTAGACCTGCTAATGGCTCAAGATGATTATAGGCCCACGTTTAGGCCCATATGAGTAACGGGCCGGCCTGAAGACCGACAACACTGAGATCCACTGAACCTTCCGGTCTAAATTACAGCATACCGACCAAAGAATAAACCTAGACTATACAACAAAGAAATTACGGCATATTACATCCACTGGGAATCACAGTCCGCTACCGGTGATAATAAAGCGCAACATAACCGCAGATTACATACACTGGGCATCAAAGGTCGCCACCAGTGCATATAAACGCGCCGATAAAAGAATATACAAAACTGAGAGCACTTCAGAAGGCACTAGACCTGGCAAGCTCGGGCCCTGCAAGCAGCCGAACAAGCTGATGAGACCTAAGTTGTGTCAACGATAGATGCTTCATCCCTAGCTGTATGGCACCATAGTGCGCAAGGCAGTCCCCTAACATCTTCATCACATCTTTGACTTCAATTCGGAGCTGAGCTGAAGCAAGCCTTTCCGCTTTAAGTTGAGACTGAAGAAGTCGAACTGATTGAGGCAGCGACTGCACAGAGGTTGTCTCACACCTGCTGGTGAGTAGCTTCAACTCACTGTCTTCATCAAGATAGGACCTTGGGGTCATCTCGCTGTCCTCAAGATGGTTTGGCTCACTATCTTTCCTGAAGTTTTGCCTGGCATAAGAGATACGACTATGAAAGAGAAACAAGGAGACACGTAACAGGTTTCACAATTATATAAGCAAATAAATTGATCTGTTCTGCATAAGGAACATGTTTTTACAACTACAATTTAAAATTGGTAGTTGTTGCAAACATCCAATCAGATGTAAACAGCAGTGGAGGAAATGATGCCTATCCAAATCTATACAAGAACAAAGTTCGAAGGCTTGAGAAGGATGAACTTACATTACATGTTAACACGGGCTGGACAAAGCCCTTCTCCATGTTGATGGAAAGATAATTCAATAAATTCCCCAAAGAAAATTCTTTATAAGCGTTGCCATTATTCTACATTTTGCAAAGAGTAAATATAGATCAAATAATATTGGAAGAAATAGAGGATAATGAAGCTCAGGTGCAGACTGATGATACATAATCAAATAGCAATTAATTAAGTACAGTGTTACAAGGCAAAAGGTACTGACAAGAGGAATGCAGACATCAACCTGTGCAGTGGCATTGGCTTTATTCAACATTTTGGTAAGAGTAAATGTAGATATGATAATTTGGAGAAAGTGGAGGGCAGGGCATATAAGATGCAGAGTAATGCTAGACAATCAACTATCTCGCGATGCATGTACAGTAATACCACCACCGTCCTTATTAGTTGTCGCTCAAATGGATGTATCTAGCACTATTAAGTTCTAAATACATCCAATTGATCAACAATTAATTCGATACAGAGGGAGTACATGACAACATGTACTTACATGAGCAATCCAAAACTTCATAACCATTGTGTTAATTCTACATTTATCTAAGAGTAAATATAGATCTTATAATTTCAAGCAAAGGGAGGATAAAGAAGCGAACATTTACAGTGATGCTACATAATCAAACAGCAATGAGTGTAAGTATGCTGACAAAGGGCAAGAGGTACTGACAAGAGCAATGCAGAGCCTAGTATTGTCGTGAGATCCTATGATCCTTTGAGCAAGATTCATCTGAAATTAGTTTTCATACAAGAGAGAAGGTAAGGCACATGCAGAAATTTAGGAGTTCAAATTTTGAATTGATATCATAGACAGTACCTGACGCTGGGCTGTCAGTAGTTCTAATAGGGGTTTGGCCACTTGAGTAGGAGTAAAGTCTGTTACAGTTGGGCCTGTGTTTTCTGTGGCTGCTGATCTATCTGATTTAACAGGCATCACTACCTTCTCCAAATACCTAGTTTGTACTCCTTGAGGATCTGCAATCACCCTCTTCCTTTTGGACATCTATTACGAAAGAACAACATTTGACTGGAAAAACATAGTATGACGACACATGGAATAGGTACAGAAAATGGATAGGTATGGCATATACTCATATATGATGCTTAAACTAAGCAGATGGTGTAACAAAGTAGAAGTAATGCAAGAGGTCAGATGCAAAATATGTGCGACCTACAACCTTGCCAAGTTAGAGCATGCACCTTGCACTACTGGAATTAACTTCTTTGCCGTCCGCCATGGCGGACGGCAAAGGCATGGATCACGGACGGCAAACGTCTTTGTCGTCCGCCAGCAGACGGCAAACTGTCCGTCTGAACACGTGCCAGCAAAGGCCTTCTTTGCCGTCGCTTCCAGTAAGCGGACGGCAAAGGATTTTGCCGTCCGCCATCCTAGGCCAGCAGACGGCAAATACAACGGACGGCAGTGCAGTGGCGTGAGAGCCGTTAGGGGGTTAACGACGCTCTTTGCCGTCTGCCAGCAGACGACAAAGAGTCAAAGCTCTTTGGCGTCCGCTGACAGACGGCAAAGAGCTCAGCTAGGCAGTGCTGGGAAGCTGCCACGTGGCCAGCTATGCCGTCCGCTGGCAGACGGCAAAGTGATTTGAATCTTTGCCGTCCTCGAACAGACGGCAAAGTGACCAAATAGGCAGCCAGTGTTGCCAGGTTTTACAGGTAGCTGCCATGTGTCCTCTTTGCCGTCTTCTAGTGGACGGCAAAGGTCTTTGCTGTCAGCTAGCAGATGGCAAATAGGCTACATATCCCCTGTTTTTATTTGAATCCATTTAATTTCACAGGAATTCACACACATATATACATATTTTTTTCACATGCACAGCAGACATATGATGTATCCAACACATAGCTCCATCCATGACAACATACATACATAATAAGAAACAGAGTTCTATCCATACATATTACAGTAACATCACAATGTTCATCCAACACATTGTTCCATGCATCCATATAACAAGTTCCACATTTTTCATCGATACAAACGAAAAAAAGAAAAGGGAAACAAGCACTCCATCCATGCAAGCTTTCATATAGTGAAATAAATCTGCAAAATGGGAAACGAGAAAGTTAGAAGAAGAAGACTAGAATCAGAAGAAGAAGAAGAAAATGAAGAAGAAGAAGTAAGCATACTTAGGTAAAATGGAGCTAACCTAGCTAATTGTGCCATTTTTGAGTGAACTAAGCATATTATGCCATTTTTGATATAACTTAGAGCTAACTTCATTTTGGAGAAAAGAATAAAACTAGAAGAAGAAGAAGACTAGAAGAAGAACTTCTTCTTCTTTTCTTCTTCTTCTTCTTCTTCTTCTTCTTCTTCTTCTTCTTCTTTTCCTCCTATTCCTTCTTTTCTTCCTCTTCCTGGATTTTCTTCATCTTATTATGTCATTTGTGGACTAAGTAGGCTAAATTATGTCATAAATGAACTAAATAGGCTAAATAAGAAGAAAAATGCCATTTTTGAGCTTTCCTAGCTAATTATGCCATTTTTGACCTAACTAAGCATATTATGAGATATAACTTGGAGCTTACTTCATTTTGGACCTTCTTTTTCTTCTTCTTCTTCTTCTTCTTCTTCTTCTTCTTTTCTTCCTATTCCTTCTTTTCTTCCTCTTCCTTGATTTTCTTCATCTTATTATGTCATTTGTGGACTAAATAGGCTAAATTATGTCATAAATGGACTAAATAGGCTAAATAAAAAGAAAAATGCCATTTTTGAGCTTACCTAGCTAATTATGCCATTTTTGACCTAACTAAGCATATTATACCATTTTTGATATAACTTAGAGCTAACTTCATTTTGGAGAAGAAGAAGAAGAAAACTAGAAGAAGAAGAAGAAGAAGAAGGAGAAGAAGACGAAGACTAGAAGAAGAAGAATAAGATCTTCTTCTTCTCCTTCTCCTTCTCCTTCTTCTTCTTCTTCTTTTCTTCCTATTCCTTCTTTCCTTCCTCTTCCTTGATTTTCTTCATCTTATTATGTCATTTGTGGACTAAATAGGCTAAATTATGTCATAAATGGACTAAACACGCTAATTAAGAAGAAAAATACCGTTATCACGGAGGTGTAGGAATGGTCAGGGCTGCGCCAGTGCCAGACGGAGGTGAAGGACCGGTCGGGGTTCCGGCATTGGCAGAAGGAGTGGTCGATGCTTGTCGAGAGCCATGCTGCACCAAAGATCATTTCCCATAATGTCTCGTTAGTAAGTTCGCAAACTGAAATGTGAATAGTAGTAAGCAATGACCATTCAAATCAAACTCACCGTGGTCGCCGGAGCAATCTGGGACATCGGCGGAGGGGCCTGACCGTTTTTCTCGCACAAGCTCTGCACATTTGGTTCTCACGAGTCAGTCATATTAGATAGTAATGCGAACATTACGTGCATGTTTGGGCTAATATGCACAAGAAACGTACCATGATGAGCTCGTATAGGGCCCAGTTAGCGCTGTCGTTCCGGTTCCTCTCCTCCTCCAACAGCTTAGCCGTCCTCTCCTCCATCTCCCTCTCCCCCGCCTCCCTTTGTGCCTCCCTTTTTGCCTCCTCCACAAGCTGCTTCGTCTTCAATCTCTCTTTCTCAATAATAGCCTGGAACACACCACTCCTCGTTAGCATTGTAATCATCGACGGACGCACACACAATGTAATGGAGGAAAGGTGAGAGAGTCTGTATAACTAACCACCATGGTGATCTCCGCGGGCCATGCACGAGGCGTTATCTCAGGATCAGATCTACTCAAGCGCTTCTTGATCTGCGGGAGAGTCTTAGGACAACGTATCAGTCCATCACCAATGGCTAGAGAGCCATGGGATCTCCCGCCACCAGATATCATCACCAGCTCTCTATCAAAAGGATCCTGGCTCGGGTTAAAGTCCTCCCCTTTCCTCGCCTTCCCCTCGTGTCTGTACTTCACAAGCTTGTGGTGGGAGGTCTTGTTGGTGAAGCTCTCTGGATCATCTAGGCCAGACTCCATGAATGGCTTGGCCTTCTTGTACGGGGCCATATGGGCCATGCCATAGAGGTCGAACAGACCTGGCACAGGCTTCTTGTGGTGGTGCACCTGAGAGAGAGGAACAAAATATTAGTTAAGGGCTCAAGCTAGCATGAAGAATGATATTGCTATATAAATATGTCATTTTGGAGCTAAGAAAGGTTATTATGTCATTTTCGAGGAAAATAAGCTAAGTTTAGGCCATTTTCGAGGTAACCAAGATTATTATGCCATTTTTGACCAAAGTATGCTAATTTTGTCATTATTGAGCTATCCAAGGTTATTATGTCATTTTAGAGCTAACTATAGCATATTTAGTCATTTTATAGAGCTATCTAAGGTTATTATGTCATTTTAGATCTAAATATGTCATAAATGAACTATCCAAGGTAGTTATGCCATTTTTAACTGACTAAGCATATTAATTAAGTCATTTTGGAAGGGATAAATGCTAGCATGAAGAATGAATTGCATGAATCATGTAGCAAACCACATACCCAGTTATCCCCGTACTCAAACAGGTTGGAGCTCCCTTGATGGTGTGGCACACCTTCCATTTGGTCGCGCTTATCCTTGGCCCTTTGGTGTTCGACTTTCCATTGGGCAGAGCACCACGCATCCACCAACGCCTCCCAACAGTCCATCTTATCCACACACCATCTAGGGGGCACCTAAGTGAGTCAAGAGAAATTTCAGCGCTACGCCTATGAATCAAATCAAGAAAACTAAGTTCAAGGCCTTAAGAATAGGTAATTACCTGCATGTACTTCTCCTTACTCAAAAACTTGCTGCGACACTTCTGCTTGCCCCTCCTAAAACCCTTCGAGGCGTAGTAGTCTCGAACGGCCTGCACCCGAGCCTCGTGCCTTAAGTTCTGAAGTAGGCGCTTGCACTCATTTTCGACAACCATACACGCGGCCTCCTGCTCTCCCTCTGAAACCCTGTAGAAGGTCTGCAATCAAATAAGGCAACACTGATTAGTACAATCACTAGGGTGGCGGCGAGGAAGGCGTAACAGCCTTCCTACCTCTCCCGCTGCCACGTCCACCTATAGCAGGCTTCTTCGTCCTCCCCCGACCTCTCCCAGCCGAAGAAGAAGCGCCCGCCGCAGTTGTCTGCATACTGTCTAGCAGCGGTCTCCGGAGGGGCTGGGCTGGAATAATGGAACCACCCCTCCCAGTAGCACTCGCAGGAGGATCGGGGCGCTCTGGACCCTTGCCCACCATCCTGTCAACACCTGCAATGACAAAAAGTAAACGAAATTAGTACAACATAAAAAATTTGGATACCTGACATGAACATAATAATATGTATATAATTTAAGTGTATCATAATCATGACCATAATAAAAATACACCCGATCAACACAAATATATATGGGGTCGGGGTGTGGTGTCAGGGTGTCGGGGTGTCGGGGTC
>NC_057802.1:138027797-138082622 GCF_018294505.1 Triticum aestivum
GGGGGTGCGGTGGAGGTCGGGGGCCGCAGGGGAGGGGTGCGGGGCGGCGGGGCGGCCGGCTACGGCAGACGGGGTCAGCGGCAGCGGCGCGGGTGTGGGTGGGGAGGAATGGGAGAGTGGAGAGAAGAGAGGGGGCGGGACGGCCGTTAACGTACCCGCCTCTTTGCCGTCAGCCAACGGTCGGCAAAGTTTCTTTGCCTTCCGCTTGCGGACGGCAAAGAGGTGGGGCCGGTGGGCTTGAGTTGGTTAAACAATAACTGGACCCACCCACCTCTTTGCCATCTGCTAGCGGACGGCAAAGAACAGGGTGATGGCAAAGACTTTGTTTGCCATCAGCCACATCTTTGTCGTCCGTTTTCTTGTGGCTGACGGCAAAGACCTTCTTTGCCGTCAGCAAGTGGACGACAAAGAATTGGCAGACGACAAAGAAGTGGATTCCAGTAGTGTTGATGGGTGAATAAGATAGGCCATCCTCCACCATGCCAAGTTTGTTAGCCAGTGGATTGTTCCGCAATATTCCTCTCGTGCGCCCATTCTCATATTCATTTTGATAATGTTCAATACCTGACATGCATGAAAACATAAAAACAAGTGAGATTATCTTTGTAACGCAGAAGTGATTCTAATCCAATACTTCCTCCCTGTAAACCCCTTTGTGCTATCTCTGCAATTCTTCTAAGAGGTGCCATGCATGCTGTAATTTGGTGTGTGCATTAATATAATGTGGCCTACTACTCAAAATATGAGAGCTCCAGAAGTGATGATACTTCGCAGATGACAGCTTCAACATATAGTAAAGAAGAACAAGTTGACCTGACCTGACAGATTCAAAATATACTAAGGGAGAATAACTCGACCTGACCAGTCGACCGCAAGAGAAGAGGATCATCTTAAAGAAGAGCAGAAGAGCAAGCAGATTGAAGATATTACAAGTCTTTCTATACAATGTCGGTTGGCCACCCATGATGAACCAGAGCGCATAGAGAAATACTATTCCTTCCAGTCTCTCCATATGTGGCTCACATGCATTTCGAAACTAAAGTAGGAACATTTAGCTGACCAATTAAACATCTCTCAGTTTTACTAATATCAACATAATATCAGATTTGAATTTGTACAACTAAGCTTGTTTAGCTCGATGGGTGGAGCAGTGCTATTACGACACGAACCACGTAGGCTGATTGTGGTCATCATAAAATGGGGAAACCGTAAGCATGATGAGTATAGTGTTGACCGTGGCAGTGGGATGGTAGATCTGAAGCTGCAAACCGCCCAAAGGGTAGTTAGCAACTGATCTTTGCTTTGAAATAACAACTAAGATTTGGTATGGACAAGAAAGTACAGTCAACAAGTGACAAAGAAATGCAATTCTGCTGTCTCTCTATATGTCGCGACATGCATTTGGAAACTCAAGTGGGACCTTTAGCTAACCAATTAAATGTGTCTGTTAACTAATATCAGTATCATATTATAATCATATTTGAACAACTAAGCTTTGGAATTTTGAGTGTTGTGTTGTTTAGCATGAAGGGTGGAGTAATGCTAGTATGACAGAAAGCACCTACGCAGATCATAGTAGAGTAGATAAAAGGGGAAAACCCTAAGCATCAAGAGTAAAATCAGGAAAGTGGAACTAGCTGGACCAGTGGGTGGCGCACATGCTTTTCGAAACGAATATAGGAACATTAGGTGACCAATTAAACGTTCTCTGTTTTAGTTATATGAGCATCATATCATATTCGTATTTCAACATGTAAGCTTTGGAATTATGAGTGGCATGTTGTTTCGCTTGATGGGTTGAGGTCTTGAGGAGCAGTGCTAGCACGACACGAAGCAGTGAAGCACCTACGATGATGGTAGTGAATATAAAGGGGGGAAACCATAAGCTTTACGAGTATAGTGACCGTGACATGGCGGATCTGAAGGTGCAAACTGGACAAAGCTACTTCGCAACCAATGTTTGCATCCAACTAGCCACTATGATTTGGTACGGACAAGAAAAGTACAGTAAACAATTTAAGATCTATTTTCCGGGTGAGATCAATAACTTAAGCACATATGGAAGAGTACCACCTCTCTTGCGACGCCGTGTAGGCCCCTACTGATACATTGAGGGTGATGCGGGTGCGATGGCTGTCGGTGGCGGGGAAGAAGACTTTAGATGGCAGACGGCCGAGTTGGGGGATAAATCATGTTGCCGTGGATGAGGCGGTCGTAGGAGCGGCAACGGCAAAGTGGACGACGGCGCCGATGAAGCGAGGCGACGCGACGAAAGGATCCTGGTCAGGCGCCGTGGATGAGAGACGTCCATCTCTTGCAGTGGACGACAGGGTAGGGGTAGCGGCTCCGGCATGGTGGAGGATGGGGTGGCGGACGGAGGAGGCTGGCCGTAGTGGGGAGGTTGTCGTCGCACCGATGGTGTATGAATGGGGAAATGGAGGGGGAGGGGGGATCTCAAACATCGGGACGTGCTTGTCAGAAATGTGGCAAAGTTATGAACTTATCCCCCGTTTAAAATTTCGGACATCATGTCGGTTGGGGATAGGACGGTAATCTGGCATCTCCCAAATATTTTCTGGTAACGATTTCGGGCGAGGAGAGGGTGTTTTGCCGCCCACGGTGTATGAACGGGGCTGACAGGTAGGGCGGTTGTGTCACGTCTGAGGGAAGTTACACATCTGCCCCTATTTAAAATATTAGCCTACATCGATTTCGGACGAGGAGAGTTTGTTTTGCCGCCCACCGTGGATGAATGGGGAAATGGAGGGAGAGACACATGTCTTTCGGACGAGCTTGAATCAAATGTGTTTTGCGCCCACGTTTGGCGCCCACCGTGTCTGAATGGGCTCAGAGGCCGTCGTGTCACATCTGATTGAAGTTACTAGTCTACCCCTATCGACAGCCGTGTAAATCCGGTCGATAAGGATGTCAAGTGTCAGGTGTAGACAGTAATTTCCATCTCGCAAGCACTTGCTTCGGGCAACCCACAAATGATAGTGGGTGTTTAGCCGCTTCGTTCAAAACTTGGGAGAATTAGCATTCACGTTTGCCCTGGGCCCTGGCAACTAAATCCAAATCCAATTTTTATTCAATTACGAATATCCACAGATAATTCTACGTTTTGTTATTTATTTCTTCAAAACCACAACAAAGATTTATTCCACCTTTATATATGATTATGATTTAGAAATGCCGTGATCTTCGAATTCAGTAGGTTGGATACACTTAGAGTCAAACAGTTATTTCATCCAATACAATATGCTCACACGAAAAACAGTTCACCTTATGTCAATCATACAAGTACAGAGGATTACCTCGCCTAAAAAATTCGGATCATTACAACACATGGACAACATAGGGGGTCTTACAACATAATCCATTCAGAGACATGACACAACATGCAAGTACAATAATCTAATGACAATTTCAACTGCTATCTAAAGAAGAACTGGGATTACCCTGGGCTTCAGATAGCAGAAGCAGCAGGACCTCCTCCGTCTTCAAATGCAACATTCTTACTTCCTCCAATTCTTGGGTTGCTTGCATAATGTGTGCAGCTAATTGCATAATTTCCAGCTTCAAGATCGAGATTACCTCATTCATGGCAGCCACACCATCTCTTTCTGCCTCTAGTAGAGCCTCAAGAACTATAATATCTGTGCTCAGACTGCTCTCCGGCGGTGTTGCCTCTGAACTGCTACCATCTGGTAACATGGATGGCGCACTGCTTCCACAAATAGATTTTGGGGTTGTACATTGTGTCCTAGTGTGAACGGCATCCTAAAAGGTTTCCGCTGGACATAAGTAAGAGATAGTTATTGCATGATCCAGGCAGTAAGCTTACATGGTAATCGACATACGAATTATTGCCGAGCATGGCAAGCTATATTTAAATGGTTCGAAGCAGCATCAGCCGAAAAGAAATTAAAATGGTCAGATGAAACTAGGGATGTAAGTGGCAAATAAACGACATCCGCCAGTCCCATCTAGTTAGTTTTTGCTAGCTCCCTGGTTCATTTTCCTCAAAAAACAAAAAATCTTTTGAACTATCATACCACTAGTGGACTTTAATCGGGATTAAACAGGACCCAGTTGACATCCCTAGTTGAAAGGGAGTGTACCACCGCTATATTTAAGTTGCCAAGGCATCTAAGCAGTTGAAATAATCTGAGAAAGCACTAAATAGTGTGGCCTCATATAAACTACGAAGACAGTCTTGTGATGAAGTTCAGAGGAAAAGTTAAGGACTCAAATGAACTAGGCATGCATTTCTTTACGATAGTACATCAGGCACTGCTAACATATTGGCCAACTCAGGTATAGCGTAACAAGTAACAAACAAGCATTCGAATCAAGCAATACAGCAAAGCAGACAACTGAACTATTTGTTATTCTGTAGGATTAGGGCACAAGCCAAGAAAGCAGCCCACACGCATTACATTTCACATGTACTAAAACACACTAGCTTACCATATGTTGGTGTGAAGCCTCGCTGCTGTTGCAATGTTCTTTGAAGATATTGTCAGCATCCTGTGGTTGCAAATCTACTTGTTGTAGTTTATTCTGCACCCTCTATTTAGGTAAAATTAATTTTAATCGCATGCACTGGTTCGAATTGATCATCAATGGTTCATCTAAACTAATGAAAGAAGGGTGTGTGCATACACGACAATATATCTGCTTCACTCTATTTTTATGCTTGTTCGAGATGCCAGCCCAAAAGAACAAATATTTTGCTTGATGGGGTTGGCAGCTCCATAATTAATAGAAGCATCAAATTAGTCATGCAACTTGGGAAGATCAAGAACACACAAAAAAGTAATGAATAGAGGCTCGTAGCAGTGATGTAATAGCTAGCATCAGAAAATGTAGGGTAAAACGAACAAAAACCAGCGGAACCACAGGCTAGTTTGCTGATGTGTAATTAAGCATAGAGAACATGAAGCAGTCTGATGGAACCAACAGGTGGCATCAGAACAACACCATTATCATAAATATAGCATGCAAGAAGTAAAATAGTAGGCAGTGATATCTAGGAAGTACAGTAATACTTAGGACAAAACTAAAGCATATTAACTATATGTGCACTCGTATGTAATTTAGCACATGTAACATGTTCACTGCCAGAAGTATGGCCCTACAGGTGCAAGCAGAATAACGCGTCTCATGAAAAACTGAATGATGCCCTGAAGAAATTCAAAGGTGCGGTGCTTATGCTAAGAAAGTGAACGTAGGCACCGGCCGTTGGATAATAGTACCTGATTCTCGGCGGCGTATGGGTATCGTTGGCATACTTGATAGCTAAGGATCGTCAATGGTGCTCGTGTTGCAGTTGAGTTTGGGCCGGCTGTCGCCGTCGCTGAAGCAGCTCCGGTGCTACGGTTGCGGCGTCTGTCGACATACAAGAAAGCTCATCTGTGGTAAGTAAACAGTTGCATGATAAAGACAAAAACCAAAGGAGTAAAGATCGAAATAACCTGATGAGGCTGCGGCGTCGGTAAAGCAGGGCCGGTGGAGTTGAATATGGCGTCCATGGAGCGGGTCCTGTGCAGTGGACGAAGGCTTCGGCGGGCGCGTTGTACAGTGCTTTCGGTGAGGCGGATCTATTGCGGCGGACGAGGGCTTGTATGAAGGGCCAGCGAAGGGACGGACGAGGGAGTCAGTGAAGGGCCTACACTATGGTGGACGAGGGCGCCGGTTAAGTAGATCCGATGTGGTGGACCATGATGGCGGTCAAGGAGATCTGGAGAGGTGTACAAGCCAGTCACTAAAGCGGCTCCGGTGAAGTGGTCTGTTGGCAGTTGGGGGTTCCAAGGTGCGGAAGGTAGATCCGTCGGGGTGTGAGGTCCACCGCTGCGGCGGAGGACTAGATTCGGCGGCTTGCCGTGGTTGGGGGGTCGGGGAGGGGAAGGGGAGGGGCTCTGGGGAAGAATGTTGGGGGCAAAGAGGGGAAAACAATGGAGTTACCAAAGCATCCCTTTTCCGTTCATGTGGCAGGGGTAAAACAGGAATATCGCAGGGCTAAACTTTCGAGCGCGAGATATTTCGATGTGAGCGGGAAGTTTGAAAGCTTCTGGCGCCTGAAATTATATTCTGCTCTTGTACGACCGACTATGATATCATGGTCGAGAATTTGTTTGTTTTGCACGCAAAAAAAGGTGCAAGTTTTGAAAATTAATGTCTCCAACTCGAAACTTAGATTGTCCATTCAATTCAAATATGGATCATTGAGCTACTACAAGAAAATACCATCATATGGTCCAATTCAAATGAAATTCCAAATGTGTCTATCCTAAATATGACGACAAAAGCAAAAATGTGTATGTGTATGAATAAAGTGGATTATTATAGAGTTTGAACATGCCCGTATGTGTATATCTCTAGGTTTGATATATGAATTTTAAATCACTAAATCCCGGCTTAAAAATGTACCTCCGTTTAAATGAATTACAAAAGCTAATGATGGAGTCGAATTCCAAAATTCCAATCTTAGGTTTGTAATTCTGGTACATCAAAGTATATCACGCATGTTCAAAAGTATCGTTATCTCATAGTCCAAACTGTGAAACAAATTGATCAACCTTGAGTGCACACACTATTGACCATGTATATCTCAATTACACTAAAGTCCCTCAAATATAGACACCTCACTCTTTATCTGAAGCCACCCCCCCTCGCCGCCCCCACACACACAGAGAGAAGTCGTTCTCTCCCCCAAACACCAACACACGAGCACATTAACACCCCTCTCTCTTCTAAAGCCCGGACCCCAATATAGGTCTCTATCACTTTGCCTCTTGGGCATGCACACATCTCTTCCCCCACTCTCTAGCTAGGTCTCCCAGCATCTCTCTTTCCCAAGCACACGCACTATGTAGAGTGTATCTTTCCCATACACACAAAACGTCGCCCCCAAACGTCTATCTCCCTAGTTATGTGGTTCTCGCACACTCACCTCACACACCACCCCCACTGCAAAACAAGCACACTTTGTCTCCTTGTGCACCACTCTCGTCTTTCTATCTCTCCCACATGCGGACCCGCCCCAGATCCTCCCTGTATACATATATGTCGTGACTCTTTCCATAGCTCCCTAATGTATCATCATTCTCGATCTCGCACATTGTTCTCTACACCATCTATTCTAGATCTCTCATGAAGTCCCTATCACACACACGATGACTCGCTTCCCTTGCGTCTCCGTACATAGGCCAATTTCAAACAACATCAACATTGTCTCCCTATCTATATGCCATTTATGGACACAAACGCCCCCTCTCTCGCCCCCTCTCTTCCTCTCTCTCTCTCTCTCTCCATCGCTAGCTCTCTCTCTATCTCTCTCGCTCTCACACCCCTCTCCCACACACAATCGATGTCTCTTCCAAATAGTCTGCTCCCCCCGCCCGCACCCATGCTATCCCGCTACTACACATGTCACACCATTCCCCCTTCCCTTATACTAGGTTTACATCATTAGTGGTCTCTCTACTCCACATACACACACTCCCTCTCACACACAAACGCGCGCACAAACACACACAGACACGCACAAACACCCATTAATCTGCATCCTCATCTCTCCCCATGTCCGCATGTGTATCTCGCACACTCACTCTCTAATTATGTATATGTGTCTCCACGTTACACAACACAAAGCCCCATGTACATGTCTCTCTCTATCCTCCACACACATAGACACAAAGAATCTGTTATCATTGCCTCAGTCTCTAGACATATCACACACGCACACTGTCTCTCTCTCTCGCAAACACGCTCAACAAGGGTTTCCCCGTGAATAACTTACCGTCTATTCATCAACAGTCGTGGTAGTACGGCAAACACGAGACGTGAAAAAGAATAAATCTACACATGCTTAGATCACCTAGTATGACTACTAGGACTAGAGCAAGCCAAAAAGCGCGCCGTCGTCACCCCCTCCTTATCGGCGACGGGGAAACCTTTGTTTTACACAGTCGAGAAGTCATTGTGCTAAGGCCTCACATGCTGAGGCGTTGAATAGAATGTAGATGCTAGTTTACTGAAACAAGTATTGATAATACGTTTGTATCTCCATACTTATATTTCTTCTCTTATAAAAAACCGAGTTGGTGATGATGGTACGCGTGCCATCTTGCAATATAAACCATCCGATCTATATCTGACTGATGGAAATTAAACTAAAAGATACCCGCACCCCTCTCCACATTTGCAGACAAGGCCTTCCCTCGTTCATCCTTATATCCAACAACCTCATTGTTGAGCAATTAAGAAAGGAAGCCTCTGGAACAAACTGGCCTGGTGGCCGCTGTCGGCGTCGTCAATCCCCATGCCTCCGCTCAGTCCGGCCACCAATCACCACCACGCCCCACTCCTCTTCACCTTATCTCCTATTTCTCGAGATATCATTAGTTTTTACACATGGGATTACTCTCGCATGGGTCAATCACAACGAGTGTTCTTATAAAAAAATGCATCTTGATGTTCCGTGCAATGCATGGATCTTGCTAGTACTCCTACAGAAGACTAAGTTGGTGATGATGGTGTGTCTGCCATCCGTTGTTTGTGACCATTAGATCTACATCTAACAACTGTGAGGTAAGTTGTTACCTTTTCTCAGAAACATCCCACTTTTCTACCAATTTGCAGAAAAACCCATAATTAGTATCTTAAAACCAACCACATCCCTCCCTGACCTCACCAAAACAGCCCAAGGAATATATTCTAATTGAAACATAATATATCTCTAGTGATATATGTATATCAAAATTAGAGTGTTTTGTATCAAGTTTGTGAATAGTATTATTCTAATTATGATTCGTTGCAACGCACATGAACATTGCTAGTATTTCCAACCATGCAAACTTTTTTCCCTAGTATTCCATAGTTTCGAGTTTTCCATCAAGATATTAGTCACTCATGGTTGATATTTACTTTCAATCATGTACACATATGCACTATGTAACTAGCCTTGCTTATTGGGTTCCAAAGCTTAACTTTCACTCCTACTTACAATATGTAGAGTATTTAACAAAAATCTACCACTTTCAACCAGTCCTAGGAAGAATCTATTGTACAAAAAATAGCAAAAACATACCCAAAATTTCTTAATCCACGCCCAAAACTACTACCTACCGATTAGGTTAGTTTAAACCCATTTATGACAGGTTTGGCCCACACGTCCGTGCTGACGAGACAGCTTAAACCAACACATTTTGTTTGACCGTTGACACGAGGGACCCACATCTGACCTTCTATCCTATTATTCCCCCTCAAATCATTATTTTTCCTGAACATTACTTCAAACAGTACTGATGCGTGTTCGTCGGTGGCGCCGATGATGAGCGAGTTGGCCGCCGCCCTGCCGGACGGGCCGGACGACGTGCTGGCCTCCGCACGGGTTGGCAGGCTGGCCTGAGCGTGACTCATGAGCGAGCAAGCTGCCGCGCTGGCCTTCGCTCAAGCCAGATGGCTGGCCTTAGCGCGGCGCGCGCGAGCAAGCCACCGCGCCGCCGTGCCAATCTAGCTAGCAAACCTTGCAGACAAGCAGCTGGACGGAGCTATCTTGGCTAGCTAGCGGCCGCGAGCGCCGGACGGAGCTGGCATCCAGGCTGCCGCAAGATGGGCTCCGCACCGTCGGCGGTTTTGACCTCGCCTTCTGCCGGCAGCGGTAGCCGCGTCCCATGGCCGAGGATGACTAGGTGGACGGGCCGGAGGTAGGAGGTCACTCGGGGATTTTTGTGCAGACTAACATGTAGGTCCCACAAGTCATAACGCCCGGTCGAATAGAAGGCGTTGACTTAATGGGCGACATGGGCCCTGTTTGGATACTCTAAGTTAGAGGTTAGATTCTAACCCTGAACTAACTCTAACCAAAGTGGTGTTTGGATGGCAGGGTTAGATTGACAACAAATGTATCCAAACAGGGCCATGGGTTGAAACGTGCCTATAACGGCACTTTGTAGGGTAGTCGTTTCTTGGTAGGGCTGGTTGGTAAGAGCATGTACAATGGTTGATAAGGTAGTCTTATCTTAAGTCTGCCACGTATGCAAGTGGTAGTAGTTTCTTGGCATTATTAGTGATTTCTTGCATTATTAGGGGTTTCTTGTAAGGAACAATGTACTACTAGCGACAAAAGGCGATTCTAGGTTGCGTTGTACTCCAATGAGTACTACTAGTGGTCGCGGGAGTGTATACCTCGTTTTGTGGGTTCGATCCCGGCCGAACGCACGACGACCTTTTTTTAAATAGTAACTTCACTGCAAGCCAATATTTTACACGTGTAGTTTGAGTTTTGAAGTCAAACAGACGTGCGGCACCACAATCTAGGTGCACTGGATAGCCTAGCCACGTGAACGGGTTTTCCTTCCCAGCATCTCGTGGCTCGCGTGCTCGCCCTAGCCGCACCTCGCTTGCAGCTTCCTCATCAGCTAGTAGCATATTTAAACTAGCGCCTCCCAATTAAGCCCGAGGAGCCGGAAAAGCCTGGCGGGGCATTGGGAGCTGTGCAATATGGCTCTGTACGTAAAGTGCTCTACTACTACTCTGTAGCTTGTGGCATTGCACGCATGGACTTCACTCCATTATCGGCTCTACTATAAAAGAAATTCCTCTTGACGTGTTTTTTTGAAACGGAGGCAAAAGCTTTGCTTCATTTCATTCATAAAGAAGGAACTACTAACAAAGTTCGGCGAGATCCATTACACCTCCACAAATGGAAGCGAAAAGCCTAGTCTCGCTATATCAAATAACTCAAATGTTCTGCCCCCGCAGTAACCGTCGCTGATAAACAGGCTGCTAGTGTGTGCGTGAGAGGAGCGGCTGAGTAGGCCAGCTACGTGAGAGGAGCGGCTGAATAGAGCACCGAGAGTACCCACTAGGCCACTACGCAGGTGTACTTTCCCTGCATTGATAGTACAACGATGGTTCTAGAGAACAGTAGTACCCTCCACTTCCAACTGTAGCTCCTTGGCCCTAAGATTCAAGAGTTCAAAACTGGTGCACTATACTAGAAGTACAGTACATAGCACTAGTAGTACCCTTGCACTACTAGTTGAGAAAGTAGTACTAGTACTGCTACAGTACGAGTACGTACTCCTCTGTCACATAATGTAAGACGTTTTTTGACACTAGTTGGTGTGTACAAAAAATAGCAAAAACATACCCAAAATTTCTTAATCCACGCCAAAAACTACTAGCTAGTGCCAAAAATTTCTTACTAGTGCTATTATTTACAGTATAATGCAATCCCATAACTTCCCATAATGCTAGTACTAGTAGTAAATAATAGCCTCACCCCTTCGCTACAGTTGGAAGGAACGATCTACAGTTGGAAGGGACGAGGCCCTGCGGTTACTACGCTCTTATCTCCTCCTCGCCAGTTCCCCTCCCCCGAAGAGAAGGCAGTTCTTCGCTGCTCCCATGGATTCGCCAGGCGGTTCTCCTCCTCGTCGGGGCTGGGAGACCTTGGACGACGATCCTCTGGGAGAAATCGCACGCCGCTCCGACGTCCTCACTGCCGCAAGACTCGGTGCTTCCTGCACCAACTTTTTCAAGACAATGCTTAAAATGGCTTGGGAAAAGGCCATGCTTGTTGGTCTTCCATGCGTCCTCGAGGAGAAGGTTCTTCTATGGGACAATCCTTCGAATAGTCCACCGCTCCCTGGCCATGGTTGCACGTTGACTCCGCTAGAGTTGCCGACGTTGAGAGGTAGTCGGATTTTGTCCGATGAGCAGGTCAGTAATGGAGTTTGATGATGTAGTACTTAGTTATTCCATTTCCATCCCGTAATTTCTCTGCTGCCCACCGTCTTATATATAGGTCTGGGTCGGTGCCAAAGAAGATTGGCTTGCATACCTCCGGCCAGATACCACCATCATTTTGCACAACATCCACAGCAGTGCGGCCGTTCCGGTAGACCCCTTCTCCACCATTGGGATCGGCCTTCCGGACTGGCTGGGCTTGAATACGTATGATGATGCCTTCATGAGATTGAAGAAGATAGCAATTGCGGACCCGCCGACAAAGCGACGCGGCTACGATGATTACTATCTCATTGCGGTGTTCGACATAAGGATTGCCATCAATGCAAGAGGCAGTAACGGCAGAGGCTGGCGCATGTTGGCGGCGGCAGATTTGTACCCCTACACGTTCGAAGATGCCATGCGCCATCTAGGCCACATCTTCGCGGTGACAAGCCAGGGGACTTGTTTCATCTGGTTGCCATTCTATGGTACGGGAGATTACAAACGGAATGCACAAACCATCATTTGCATCCCTAACGGTACTCCATTATTTTGCAGGGACCAGTCATCCCGCGATCAAAATAAGATCGCCGATCCTGGATGTGCATTTGCATCCGCGATTCGGCCTAACCTGGAACCTTGTAGCTGACTTTGGCATATTGGGATCAACTATCTTAGCAGTCGTTACCCATGGTACCACTGATGTGCAACATGGTCACACAATCTACCACGATCGGACCATCACCATCTACCCAGGTATTCCATTTTTTAACCCTCTCACCTTCTCTTTCATTGGTGTACTAGTACTCTACTTACGTACTAGTAGGGGTACTTTTTACCTTGGAGGACGCGTATAGCTAGCTAGGCCCTTGAAGACTTGAACCCACTAGCTGCCACCATTTTTGTTTTTCCATGTCTTACTATCTCATCCATGTAGCCAAGAGTGGCTATATATAATAAGCCGGTTATTTTACTTCCTCTATACCGGAGTAGTACTATTTGCTGCACAGTATTACTAACCACCATATTTGAGCACAACATTATTATGCATGGACCTTGACTATGTACGTCACCATGTGTCCAGATCTGAGATGCTGCGTGTACCAGATGAACTGCGCCGAGTTCGACCCCCGTGATGCTACGTGGGTGCCCAGGAACACTCTTGGAGAGTACTCGCTTTTCATTGGGGACAGCTACCCCATTGTGAAGCGGATGCCACCTTCCTTGCACAACACGGAAGGCCTGCCGTTCATGAAGCATGGTTGTGTCTTCAGTGCGCACCGCCGGATGAACGACATGCTGGGACACGCTATGCCTGATTTATACCGCTTCAGCTTGGATGAATCTCCATCGTGTGGAACCGGACTAGAAAGCTGCGATAATGGTTCCCGTTGCCCACCGCTATGGATCGTGCCATCCATGAAGAACACCTGGGACTGGAACCTGGAGGAGGACATGTAGCCCATCTATAACGTGTAAGTGGAGTACGGTAAATTGTGAACGGTAGCGCTATGAATATATGTAGACTAGTCGTGCACAAAATTTATCACATGAATTAGAGATGAACTTGTGTGGCATACTGGCATTTGTCCTTTAGAATTTATTACTAGTAAATGTGTTATGTGTACGTGCAACTTGTGTGGTTGTTGCACGGGCTCCAACACACTCTTTGAGAAAAAAAGGTGGCACAGCTTTGGATATACGTGACGTGGCGGCATCATGCAGTAGCATCGTTCGCTATAGTTGTAGTACGCTCCTACTAGGACGACAACTCCTATAAAACTTGGCGCTTGGCTCTTTGCCTCTTCGGGAGGTTCAACAGTTCGTACTCGTGTGAACCTTGCACTTGGCTCGTCGCCTCTTCAGAAGGTCCAACAATGATGATACTACAGTACACATTATGCTTCTGGCAATCTGACACCAATTGAACTGCTGCACGTCCACTGTGAGGGCGAGGGAGAGGGAGAGGGCGCTGTACTCAAAACCATCTCCTCGTCCTGCGAACCACCGCGCACGTGGGCGAGGGAGAGGCGTAGTAAGCAAGCTTCTCCTCGTTCGGCGAGTTGATGGGACACATCAAAGCAGTACTAGTACTAGTCCATACTGCGTCCTTTCCGGTTAATATGGCTTAATTTGAAATGAGAAAAATACACTGGCGGTCAACGTATGTAACAATACGCTCTTTACGGTCAGTATATATAGTTTTGCGGTGATTATACGATCACTAGCTCATCGTAGAGCACCGTATTGCACCCTACTGACCGGCCACATAGTCGACGTGGCACTTTGTTGACTGGTTAAATTGTCACCTGGTTTCTGGGTCCCACCTATCAGTTGACAGAGCAAAGAAATCAGCTAAAAAACAAAGAGTGTAGTACATCTACACTTCCAATGCATTTAGCCTTTAATCTAAATCGATATCGATTGACTAATGCACCAACTTGTGCTCTAGGTATAGGCTACATGTCTATCCTTAATTACAGCATGCAACGACCTTCATTTAATGTTCTTCTCTCAATGGTCGCATGCACACATAAGTCTGCTACTTTTGGGCGTTAATTATGCCCTGGTCAATGTGTAAATCTCTAAATGTACAGTCTTTCACGGACGTAGGGAGTAGGTCGAGCACTTGAGCGTGAGCGTGTGTGTTGCGTCGTGTGCTGTGTGCCGCATGGGTGCGTCAGTGTTGCATGCGTCCATGTGTACGTGTGAGTGTTGCATGTTGCATGCATGCATGCATGGGGGTTACTCCCTCCCATTGACATGTTCATATTTCAAGCTTCCTCTGTTCCCTCCATATGGTGATACTCCCTATGTTCCCAAATACGGAGTAAAATCCTCCCTCTGTTCCCAAATACGGAGTAAAATCCTCCCTCTGTTCCCAAATACGGAGTATTTGTCTTTCTAGAGATTTCAACAAGTGACTACATACGGAGCAAAATGAGTGAAGTGAGCGTAGAGGCATAGGGATAATGTAGAAAGGAAGTCTTCGCGATCCATTATTCCCCATCTTGGTCAGAGAGAACTATTCAACTAGTCTTCGCAGTGAAGTGACAATACACGCTGCAGCAGATGGGACAATTAATTAATAAGCTGAACCAACGTGTTGGTGTTACTAAATTAGCCTTACCCAGTACTGCCATCATGTTTGCCAGTAGAGCACGCTTCTGTCCTCCATTAACTGACATATGGGCGCTCTTGTGGTAGACACATATGTCATCGGTGTAACTATTTACACTCCGA
Source organism: Triticum aestivum (assembly GCF_018294505.1). Taxonomy (NCBI): domain Eukaryota; kingdom Viridiplantae; phylum Streptophyta; class Magnoliopsida; order Poales; family Poaceae; genus Triticum; species Triticum aestivum. The sequence goes on from NC_057802.1 coordinate 138,042,783, forward strand.
AGGACGGTATATCCTAGTAGTAGTAGTAGAATTGAGATTTAATGCACTTTCTTCCCCGTCTTCCACTCTTCTTCCTCCTCTCTTCTTCTTCCTCCTCTCTTCCCCATCGTCGGCGGCACACCATTTCCCCCCGCTCTCTGCTCGCCCGCCCGCGCTATCTTCCTTGGTAGCTCGCGCGTACCATATCCCCTCGCTCACTGCTCGGCCACACGAGGAGAAGCTTCTTCGCTCGCCCGCCCGAATCCACTTCCCCACTGGCTCGCAATGTCGGATCACAGGTTCTGACAAACCCTTGAGGTTCGAACTCTGGGGTGCGCGCGAAGTTCTTTCCCTCCTACCGATCCACGTCCTAACTAGCTAAGATCCCAAGCACGAACTCGACGAACTCACAACACGAAAGACACAAGATTTATACTGGTTCGGGCCACCGTTGTGGTGTAATACCCTACTCCAGTGTGGTGGTGGTGGATTGCCTCTTGGGCTGACGATGAACAATACAAGGGGAAGAACAACCTCTTGAGGTTGAGGTGTTCTTGTGCTTGGTGTGTGGCTAAGGATTGGGTGAGATGCCTCCGAATGAGTTCAGCCTGCCCTCTACTGTGGTGGCTAGTTCTACTTATATAGGCCCTGGTCCTCTCCCCAAATATTAAGAGGGAAGGGAGCCAACAACGGCCAATTTGAAAGGGGACAACTAGTACAGCTTATCCTGACAAAAGCGGTCTTCGCCTGCAAAAGGCTCTGGTGGTGACGCCGCCTTGGGCTCCATGGTGACCTCCGTCTTGCCGTCCTGCTGGTCTTGGTCTTGTTGCACCGATATGGGAACCTTTGCTTGATGCCTCGGTACTCTGCGTCTGCGCTTGCTCCCTGAAAGCACAAGTGCTCCCTGGGTGATTTTGGTAATTAATGTCAACATATCTCTTGTTGGACTAATGTTTCTACCTAGTATGTTTCAGATAAGTTCAACAATGGAGTGGCATGGACTAGAGGATGTGGAACCCCTTCAAAGTGCTAAAGACAAAGGATTGGCTCAACCTCAAAGCTCAGGACTCTACATTTTCTATTTTAGTGATCCAAGATCACATTGAGTCCATAGGAAAGCCAATACTATTAAGAGGGGATGAGGTGTTTCTTAATGGCTTGCTTGCTCAAAGTGCTTAGTGATATGCTCCAAAGCCCTCAACCACTTTCTCATATCCACATATGTCCCAAACCAAAAGGTCAAACTCAGCCCCACCGATTCTTTCTATCCGGCGCCACCGAGTTTAATTTACATAGCCACTGCCAGAAACCCTAATCAAATCGGTCTCACCGATAGGGATCTCGGTCTCACCAAGATGGGATTGCAAACTCTCTGTTGCCTATTGCAATAATTTCGGTCTCACCGAAATTTGCAATTGGTCGCACCGAGATTGCAATGCAAACTCTCTGTCACCCCTTCGTAACGTTTCGGTCTAACCGAGATGAGCGAATCGGTCCCACCGAGTTTGCCTGACCAACTCTCTGTTAGTCTATTACCAAAATCTGTCTCATCGAGTTTGTGTAATCGGTCTCACCGAGATTACGTTATGCCCCAACCCTAACGAAATTGGTCCCACCTAGTTGACGTGTCGGTCCCATCGAAACACCTAACGGTCACATTATGAACCAAATCGGTCTGACCGAGTTCTTTGAATCGGTCCCACCGAGTTTGGTGATTTGTGTGTAACGGTTAGATTTTGTGTGGAGGCTATATATACCTCTCCACCCACTCTTCATTCATGGAGAGAGCCATCAGAACATGCTTACACTTCCAACACATATTTTCTGAGAGAGAACCACCTACACTTGTGTTGAGGTCAGGATATTCCATTCCAACCACATAAATCTTGATCTCTAGCCTTCCCCAAGTTGCTTTCCACTCAAATCTTCTTTCCACAAAATCCAAATGCTGTGAGAGAGAGTTGAATGTTGGGGAGACTATCATTTGAAGCACAAGAGCAAGGAGTTCATCATCAACACACCATTTGTTACTTCTTTGAGAGTGGTGTCTCCTAGATTGGCTAGGTGTCACTTGGGAGCCTCCGACAAGATTGTGGAGTTGAACCAAGGAGTTTGTAAGGGCAAGGAGATCGCCTACTTCGTGAAGATCTACCCTAGTGAGGAAAGTCCTTCGTGGGCGACGGCCATGGTGGAATAGACAAGGTTGCTTCTTCGTGGACCCTTTGTGGGTGGAGCCCTCCGTGGACTCGCGCAACCGTTACCCTTCGTGGGTTGAAGTCTCCATCAACATGGATGTATGATAGCACCACCTATCGGAACCACGGATAAAAAATCTTCGTGTCTCCAAATTGCGTGTGCACACTCCAATCCCTTCCCTTTACATTCTTGCAACTTGCATGCTTTACTTTCCGCTGCTCATATAATCTTGGCATAGTTGCTTGATATGTATTGTGAATGCTTAAACTTGTGCTAAAACTCCACATCAACATAAAGAATTAAAAACTGCAACTTTCCTTGATTAGAGTCTATTCACCCCCCCTCTAGACACCTCTTCTCGATCCTTTCAATTGGTATCAGAGCTTTGGTCTCCATTGCCTTGGTTTAAACACCTTTGGAGGAAGATGGATGTGTCTACTTTGGGGAGTCTTAGACGTAGAGTGCCTATTCTTGATGGAGAGTTCTTCTATGAGTGGAAAAATGAAATGCTTGAGATTTTCAATGAATATCATTTGAACAAGTACATTACTAGTCCTTGTGCACCTCATATTGATCCTTTGCATCCTACACCCGAAGAGGATCTTGACATGATTCGCAATCTTAGAACTATCAATCTTATCATTAGAGGATTGCCCAAAAAATTGATTGCTAGTTTGCCTACTCTTGATTGTGCCTATACTATATGGAGATTTCTTGAGGAACGATTTCCAAATTATTCCTTGAAAAATTTAGACGAAATTCTCCATAAGTCTATTGCCTTGAGTAAGATGAATTATAGTGATCCTAGCTTTGGTGATTGTCTATTTGAGCTTACCAATCTCATGCGTGCCAAAGGAGATGTTGGAATCATTAGCAATATCATTTCCGAAGCTATTAGAATTCATAAAGTAAACCATAGAAATGATCATTTATCTAATGAATTATCCTCTCTAGGAGTTGATCAATCACAACATGATGTTGAACATGGATACTATGATGAGGATGATGATAGTGACTATGATCTTGATGATGCTATGAGACACTTTGGTCTTATGGCAAATCTTCGTGGCTACATGGATGGAGGAAAGGAATGGGTCCTTGATAGTGGATGTACTGATCATATGAATGGAGATAAAGATATGTTCTGTGAGCTTGCTGAAAATGACGGCCCTCGAAAGTATGTCACTTTTGGTGATAACTCAAAGGGTAAGGTGGTTGGCCTAGGTAAGGTGGCCATCTCACATGGTGGCTCGTTGAATCTGTTGGGTACAATTTACTTTCAGTATCTAGACTTGCTGATTTCGGTTTCAATGTCCTATTTACTGAGGTAGATTGCCAAGTGTTTCGAAGAGACAATCATAAAATGGTCTTTACCGGTATACGTAGAGGTGATCTTTACATAGTTGATTTCACTAACAAGGCTCAACCTAGAACTTGCTTAATTGCTAAATCTTCTAAGGGTTGGGTGTGGCATAGAAGGCTAGGTCATGTGGGTATGCGAAATCTTGATAAGCTTAATAAAGGTGATCATATCCTTGGAATAAAAGATGTCATATTTGACAAGGATAGACTTTGTAGTGCTTGTGAGGCAGGAAAACAGGTTGGAGGAAGTCATCGCGCGAAGAACATCATGACCACGAGAAGACCACTCGAGCTACTTCACATGGATCTCTTTGGTCCCAATGCCTACAAGAGTCTCGGTGGTAATTCATTTGGTCTAGTCATAGTTGATGATTTTTCAAGATTTACGTGGGTGTTCTTTCTTGATGACAAATCGCAGGTCCAAAAGATCTTCAAAAATTTCGCTAGGAAGGCCCAAAATCAATTTGATGGGAAGATCAAGAAGGTTCGGAGCGACAACGGAACGGAGTTCAAGAACGCAAATGTGGATACCTTTCTTGACAAAGAAGGGATTTCACACGAGTTATCGGCTACGTACACGCCTCAACAAAATGGAGTTGTTGAGAGAAAGAACCAGACTCTTATTGAGATGGCAAGAATGATGCTTGATGAGTACAAGACTCCAAAACACTTTTGGGCGGAAGCGGTTGAGACAGCTTGTCATGCAACAAATCGCTTGTATCTTCACAAGCTACTCGGCAAGACGGCATACGAGCTCCTCACCGGTAACAAACCCCAAGTTGGATACTTTCGAGTATTTGGCTCAAAGTGCTACATTCTTGATAAGCATCGTCGTTCTAAATTTGCTCCTAAATCTCATGAAGGTTTCCTACTTGGTTATGGCTCAAACTCTCACACTTACCGTGTCGACAACAATTTCACCCGAAAGGTTGAAGAAACGGTCGATGTGAAGTTTGATGAATCTAACGGCTCGCAAGTAGAGCAATTGCCAATTGATGTTGGAGACAAAGACCCTTCGGAAGCAATCCAAGACTTGTCTATTGGCAAGATTCGTCCAACGGAGGTGAAGGAGACTACCTCGTCCGTCCAAGTGGAAGCTTCCACCTCACGACAAGGTGAACCGAGAATTGATACGAAAGCATCCACAAGTGGGACACACCAAGACAAAGAAAACGAGGAAGTACACCAAGATGAACATCAACAACGTCCTTCTCCACCACGACAAGAGAATGACAACGTCAACAATGAAGAAGACAAAGAAGAAGAACAAGATGAAGAGGATGTTCCACCCCGAGCCAAGCCAAAGCTTCCACGAGTTCGAGCAAGAATCGCCAAAGACCATCCCGTCGAACAAATCTACAATGATATCCAAACCGGGAGAAACACTCGCTCTAAAACTCGTTTGGCTAACTTTTGTGAACATTACTCATTCATCTCTAGCATTGAACCTATGAAGGTTGAAGAAGCATTGGAAGATCCGGATTGGATTAACGCCATGCATGAAGAGCTACACAACTTTGAGAGAAACCAAGTATGGACATTGGTCGAGAAGCCCGACAACAACCACAACATCATTGGTACCAAATTGGTGTTTCGCAACAAGCAAGATGAAGATGGTCAAGTCGTCCGCAACAAAGCACGACTAGTCGCCCAAGGCTACACTCAAGTCGAAGGTATGGACTATGGTGAGACATATGCTCTCGTTGCTAGACTTGAGTCCATTCGCATCTTACTTGCTTATGCTAATCACCATGATATCACCTTGTACCAAATGGACATTAAAAGTGCCTTTCTAAATGGTGAAATTGAGGAGGAAGTTTATGTTAAGCAACCTCCCGGCTTTGTCAACCCTAAGAAACCCAATCATGTTTACAAACTTCACAAAGCCCTTTATGGTCTTAAACAAGCTCCTAGAGCTTGGTATAAATGCTTGACCAAGTTCCTTATTGAAAAGGCATTGAAATTGGAAAAATTGATTCTACTCTTTTTACTAAAAGGGTTAATGGAGAACTATTTGTGTGCCAAATTTATGTTGATGATATCATATTTGGTTCGACTAACCCTCATTTTAGTGAGAAGTTTGGAAAGCTAATGTCGGAGAAGTTTGAGATGTCTATGATGAGTGAACTCAAATTCTTTCTTGGTTTGCAAATCAAGCAAACTAAGGAAGCTACCTTTGTTTCTCAAACAAAGTACACCAAGGACTTATTCAAGAAGTTCAATATGCAAGAATGCAAAGGTATGTCTACACCCATGCCTACTAGTGGACATCTTGACTTGACCAAAGAAGGTGAACTGGTTGATCAAAAGGTTTACCGCTCTATGATTGGTTCATTGTTATATCTATGTGCCTCTCATACTGATATTATGCTAAGTGTGTGCATGTGTGCACGATATCAAGCGGCCCCCAAAGAGTGTCATCTTAAGGCTGTGAAAAGGATAGTGAGATACTTAATACACACACCAAATTTTGGCATTTGGTATCCTAAGAGGTCTTCTTTCGATCTTGTTGGTTACTCCGATTCGGACTATGTCGGAGACAAGGTTGATAGAAAGTCCACTGCGGGTACTTGTCAATTTCTTGGTAGATCTCTTGTGTCTTGGTCCTCCAAGAAACAAAACTCGGTATCCTTATCCACCGCCGAAGCGGAATACATTGCCGCTGGTTCATGTTGTGCTCAATTACTTTGGATGACCCAAACTCTTAAAGATTATGGGATATATGTGAAACATGTTCCATTGCTTTGTGACAATGAAAGTGCTATCAAGATTGCACACAATCTCGTGCAACATTCTCGAACTAAGCATATTGAAGTTCGTCATCATTTCATTCGAGATCACGTTGCCAAAGGGGACATTGATCTTAAGCATGTTCGCACCGATAAGCAATTAACGGATATATTCACCAAAACGCTTGATGAGAAAGTCTTTTGCTGTTTAAGAGGTGAATTGAACATCATTGATGCTTCAAACTTGGAGTAGGAACTCCATTTGGATACATGCAAGGCATGAGCCTTTGACTAATCCTTGATATTTCTTTCATGATGCTATCTATATGTCTTGGATATTCTTGCACCCTTGCATGCTATCTAACCCTTGTAGGTACTTGGATGAATCTACATCCACGAAATTGCAACTCACTCATATCTTGAGCAATTTCTACATCACCAAGTCTCTACACAATGGTGGTTGAAGACAAGGAAGCACAAAACCCTTCAAATATATCCTTTGACAAATTATATGTTAAACCTTATGATTGTCATTTCGGATACACAAGTGCTCTTCCTTGCAAAACTAACCCATGTAGGTAGATGAACTCAAATTCCAAGTGGTGCTCCCAACTCTTGATGAGCTACATCAACCTTGAGCAACCCACACAAGTTCAACTACATGATCAAGATCAACACCACCACCCAAGGTATGTTATTCCATCTTAGAGAAGCTTTACTCCAAATCATGGGGCAAAGCAACTCAACAAGATGTGAATACATCAAGATGCTTAAATGAAAAATGGTAACCCCCTTTTGAGCTTAAATAATGAGTATGACCTATGATCAAGTGCCCTCACTTGACTCCTAAGTCAATATACTCTAACGTAGGTGACTTTGTCACCGCCCAATTCTAGATGAAGTTCTCTTGTGTTTCCTTTTGCATTTGTCTCATGCATATGTGTTTCCCCTTTCAAAAAAAACTTCATCTAGATCTTTTCATTGCATTTCTTTTCTTTTTGTTCTGCATTTTCTGCATCCAATTCATTGCAAATCTTTCAGCTAATTCCTTGCAAATCCTTGTGAGATCTTAATTGCCTAGTGAGCTGAGGTGACAAGTGTTTTCACTGTGATGAACTCGGTCCCACCGGTTTGGTTTCTTCATCCCAACCGAGATCTTTCGGCGCCACCAAAGCACACAACTCGGTGCTACCGACTTCACTACTGGAAAGACAACTTGCCACTTATTCCTGCATTCATTTTGCTCCAGCTCCACTCAATGACTCTTGTCCTCTACCAGCATCATATTCGACTTGCTACTTTGCTTTGAGACTCAAGGACCAAACCCTTTTGAAATAAAAATCCAGAAGAACCCTTCTTGGAAATTGATGTCAAAGGGGGAGAGAGAGTATACATCAAATCTTAAGCTTAATCATTCCTATAAGGGGAGAGAACACTCAGGGGGAGAGTGTAAGAAACAGAACACTCAGGGGGAGAGTGTAAGAAACCCCAGATGCTTGGTGTTCAAGAGGAGAGAAGTCACATGTCTTTAAGAGGGGAAAGACATGTTCATATTTGATTGTTTGCATTAGCTCTATTTTCTTTCTTTGCTCTGAGTTTCTGTTCCCTATCTTCTCCCAATATCCCATGCAAGATTCAGGGGGAGTAAGACATCTAAGGAAAGAAAATCCTCGAATTCATTGCACCTCTTTACCTTTGGGGACATGTCTATATCCAATAGAGTACTCAGTACTCACTCTCTACATGTCATCCCAAACTTGGTACTCTTGTGGTTTCTTGTGTTTGCTCTGGCTATTAGAAGTATCTGTGTTATCTAACCTTGTTTACTCAGGTTCATTCTTTCCTAAGCCAACTCAAAGACCACAAGGTAAGTATATGCATCTCAGTCATGTGTATGAGGATCTCTTACTGTTGTACATACTGTTTGCAAGAAGGACTCATGAGCATGAAGGTACATTTCCTATATTTACATCATTTGCTCTGATGCATATAGCCAAGATACATGTAACACATGGATTACTCTGTCATGCTTATGCATTCACATGCTCCTTTGTTCCATATTTATATGATTGCATACATGTAGGGGGATCCTATGCATGTTACATGTATTTCCAAAGCTTTACTTGTTGTTCTCTATATCTTTATCTAAAGCTTTGATGTATGTTGTCATCAATTACCAAAAAGGGGGAGATTGAAAGCACAAGTGCTCCCTGGGTGATTTTGGTAATTAATGTCAACATATCTCTTGTTGGACTAATGTTTCTACCTAGTATGTTTCAGATAAGTTCAACAATGGAGTGGCATGGACCAGAGGATGTCGAACCCCTTCAAAGTGCTAAAGACAAAGGATTGGTTCAAGCTCAAAGCTCAGGACTCTACATTTTCTATTTTAGTGATCCAAGATCACATTGAGTCCATAGGAAAGCCAATACTATTAAGAGGGGATGAGGTGTTGCTTAATGGCTTGCTTGCTCAAAGTGCTTAGTGATATGCTCCAAAGCCCTCAACCACTTTCTCATATCCACATATGTCCCAAACCAAAAGGTCAAACTCAGCCCCACCGATTCTTTCTATCCGGCGCCACCGAGTTTAATTGACATAGCCACTGCCAGAAACCCTAATCAAATCGGTCTCACCGATAGGGATCTCGGTCTCACCAAGATGGGATTGCAAACTCTCTGTTGCCTATTGCAATAATTTCGGTCTCACCGAAATTTGCAATCGGTCGCACCGAGATTGCAATGCAAACTCTCTGACACCCCTTCGTAACATTTCGGTCTAACCGAGATGAGCGAATCGGTCCCACCGAGTTTGCCTAACCAACTCTCTGTTCGTCTATTACCAAAATCGGTCTCACCGAGTTTGTGTAATCGGTCTCACCGAGATTATGTTATGCCCTAACCCTAACGAAATCGGTCCTACCGAGTTGATGTGTCGGTCCCACCGAAACACCTAACGGTCACATTATGAACCAAACTGGTCTGACCGAGTTCTTTGAATCGGTCCCACCGAGTTTGGTGATTTGTGTGTAACGGTTAGAATTTGTGTGGAGGCTATATATACCTCTCCACCCACTCTTCATTCGTGGAGAGAGCCATCAGAACATGCCTACACTTCCAACACATATTTTCTGAGAGAGAACCACCTACACTTGTGTTGAGGTCAAGATATTCCATTCCAAAGACATAATCTTGATCTCTAGCCGTCCCCAAGTTGCTTTCCACTCAAATCTTCTTTCCACCAAATCCAAATCCTGTGAGAGAGAGTTGAGTGTTGGGGAGACTATCATTTGAAGCACAAGAGCAAGGAGTTCATCATCAACACACCATTTGTTACTTCTTGGAGAGTGGTGTCTCCTAGATTGGCTAGGTGTCACTCGGGAGCCTCCGACAAGATTGTGGAGTTGAACCAAGGAGTTTGTAAGGGCAAGGAGATCGCCTACTTCGTGAAGATCTACCCTAGTGAGACAAGTCCTTCGTGGGCGACGGCCATGGTGGAATAGACAAGGTTGCTTCTTCGTGGACCCTTCGTGGGTGGAGCCCTCCGTGAACTCGCGCAACCGTTACCCTTCGTGGGTTGAAGTCTCCATCAACGTGGATGTACGATAGCACCACCTATCGGAACCACGGATAAAAAATCTTCGTGTCTCCAAATTGCGTTTGCACACTCCAATCCTTCCCTTTACATTCTTGCAACTTGCATGCTTTACTTTCCGCTGCTCATATAATCTTGGCATGCTTGCTTGATATGTATTGTGAATGCTTAAACTACTCCACATCAACATAAAGAATTAAAAACTGCAACTTTCCTTGATTAGAGTCTATTCACCCCTCTCTAGACACCTCTTCTCGATCCTTTCACTCCCTTAGCACCCAAGGGGAAACAAGGACGCTGCGCACGCTGGTGCCCGCCTGGCGCCCGCCTGATCTTGATCATCATGGCTCACGTCACGAGAACCTCACGAGGTTTGCCCTGCCTTGATCTCTCCGCTCCTCGCGAGGCAACCTGGCGAGGCCGCTCCTGAGGAGGTCTTGCATCGTCCGCCTCGCGAGGCTTGGCCCCTCGCGAGGGTCTTGAGTGCCTTGTTGATGAAGATGGGCCATACAGGCCTGCTAGCACAGCCACGCCGCGGTTGGCAGGCAGGCAAGTCTGGGGACCCCCGTTCCCAGAACGCGAACAGTAGCCCCCGGGCCCAAGGTGCGCTCGGGCTTGGCTTCGAGGCGAAGCCAAAGGTCAAGTGCGGAGCGCCGCGGCCCCAAAAGCATGTGGCCTTGGTCGACGCGTGGCGGTTGATTGGACGTGGGCGTCTCCGCTTCCCCACACTGCCTCGGCAACTGCCTGACTCGACAAGTCCCTGCAACATGCAAGGAAAACCATCATTACCTATGATCGTGGGAGGCGCCGGTTGGCCTTCTTCCGCTATAAATGGGGAGGGGGCAGAGCCCCCGTCGCCCATCTCTTTGCAGTCCGCTTGCTTCTTCCTCCTTGTCCCACCGCTAGTAGCAATGACGCCGTCGAAGAGGTTCTCCGCCGCGGAGAAGGGCAAGGCCCCTCGGGAGGGGCCCGGCTCCCCGTCGCCCAAGTGTGGACGCGGCCGCCCCCGTAGGCATACGGTGACCCCCGCCGTGGCCCCCCGTTCCCGGGATGGCGCCGCTGCGCGTGGCAGGAGTCGCTCCGATCACGGCAGTCCCGTCGACGAAGGGAGACGCGCCGTGGTTGCACGGCCTCCCCGGCCGCGCGTCCACTTGGCAGAGGTGCTGCCAGAGTTCGTTGTCTGGTCAGAGGATCCGGCCGGCAGCTGGCTCCAGCTTCCCCGCTTCTTTGCCGATGAGCTGCTGGCTTCCGGTCCAGGTGGGCTCTGGCTGCAGGTGGACGGTTGCTGCATCCGGGCTTCTTGGGTCGTGGTCGAGGTCTCCGTCGCGGGCAACATAGCTCTGGCCCGCAGTTGGCAGACGTTCGCCCGCGCGCGCGACCTGGGCAGGCGGTGCACCCTCCACTTCAAGTATGACGGTGACGCGCCCCTCTACGTGAGGGTGTTCGGGGAAGGTGGTCGCCGTGCCGGATGCTGCCCCGAGGTGAACGGCGGCGAGGAGGTGCTCGGCCTTGGCGATAGTCGGGACGAGGAGGGGGGCGAACCCGCCGGCCGCGCCTCGTCCGGCTATGGTGGCTCTTCTCTTGGCAACAACTCCAGCAGCGGCGGCTACGACCAGCCGCCACGCCGCCGCGCTTGCTTCGAAGGTGGTAGCGGGTCGTCCCGCCGCCGCGCCTCCGTGAAGCGCGAGGAGGGATCTGACTAATGCTCGGGACGTCGTCAAGGGCCTGCCCCCGTTGACCGCTGCGGGGGCGTGTGCCGCTTTTGTTTTGTTCTTCTTTTCTTTCCTACATCAAAATGAAACCAGTATGGGCCCGGAGGGGCGTGTATCGAACCATGATACCTCAATCATTATGCTATGCTTGTTGTTTCCATGATGTGCTGTTATTTTGTGCATAGATAACTTAGCTTGGTGCGTTTGGGGCAGCTTCCTCTTCACGAGGCATTTTTTTCCTCGTGCCCGTCTTGACCTAGTGGTCTATGGTCGCTCGGGAACTGCAAAAAAATCATTAGGAAGCTCGCTAGGAGACTTGTCGTTCACCCAAGCCTTGACCCAGCGCTTCATATCGCGGTACCCGAGGGGCACGGATTAGGGGAGATGCGCCAGCTTGTGGGCTCGAACGAGGGTGCCTCGCGAGAAAGCAGGCGGAAGGCAGAGAGAAGGAAAAACGCGCGCGAGGGCACCTGCCTAGCCCCCTCGCGAGGTATGCGAGAGAGAGAACACAGACGAACTAGAGTCAGAAATAGCAGCAAAGGCGACGGAACCAAATCAGTAAGGAACACCAGAATCAAACTTTGATTGAAAGAAGGCGGGCCAACTACGGAAAGCTAATGAAAAGACGCGTCCGGCACCTAGTCTAGTCTTCAAGTCTTCTCACCAGCACGGAGCTAAGTGCTGCCACTAGACTCCGGGGCGTGTACAGCCCCACTCATTATTACGTGAGAGTGTCACGGGCGGCGATTCTTCACAGGCACCGGGCCTTATTCACAGGCACTGGGCCTTGCTTCATGGGTAGAACTTCCGGAGGTGCTGGATGTTCCAGGCGTTCTGGATGGGCACCCCGTCCTGCGTCTCCAGGCGCGCGGCTCCAGGCCTGGAGATGTGGACGACCTTGAACGGGCCCTCCCACATAGGTGAGAGCTTGTGCAGCCTTTCCCTGGAGAGGACCCGCCTCAGGACAAGGTCGCCCGCCTCGAGCGTCCTGGAGCGGATGTTGCGGCAGTGGTATCGCCGCAGCGCCTGCTGGTACCTTGCCGCCCTTAGTGTAGCCTCGCGGCGACGTTCCTCCCCCAGCACGAGGTCCATCCCCCGCGTGGCGTCCTGCTACATTTCATCAAACGCTAGGACCCGTGCGGAGCGACGCTTGACCTCGTGAGGGAGGACCGCTTCGGCTCCGTAGACGAGGAAGAACGGGGTCTCACCCATCGGCTTGGTGGCGGTGGTGCGAATGGACCACAACACGGACTGGAGTTCGTCGTGCCAGCCCCTTCTGTAGGCCTCAAGCTTCTTCTTGAAGGTCCTGGTCTTGAGGCCCCTCACGACCTCTGCGTTGGCGCGTTCAGCCTAGCCATTGCTCCTGGGGTGCACCACCGAAGCGTAGCAGATCTGTGTTCCAAGGTTAGCATAGTATGTTTTGAAGAGGTTACTAGTGAACTGTGAGCCGTTGTCGGTGATGATGCGGTTGGGAACCCCAAAGCGGCTCACGAGACCCTTGATGAACTTGAGAGTGGAGCCAACTGGGATAGTGCGGACGGCTTCCACTTTCGCCCACTTGGTGAACTTGTCGATGGCGACGTAGAGGTAGCGGTAGCCCCCAGGCGCTCGAGGGAACGGGCCCAAGATGTCCAGCCCCCAGACCGCGAACGGCCATGTGAGCGGGATGGTCTGGAGGCCCTGAGCTGGCTAATGGATCTGCTTGGCGTGTAACTGGCAGGCTTCACAGGACTTCACCAGCTCGGCCGCGTCATTGAGCGCCGTGGGCCAGTAGAATCCACTGCAGAATACCTTGCCGACGAGGGTCCATGATGACGAATGGTGCCCGCAGTCCCCGCCGTGTATGTCAATTAGCAACTCCTTCCCCTGGTCTCTGGAAATGCAACGCAGTGAAACATCATTTGGTTGCTTCCTGTACAACTCACCGTCCTGGATGCAGTATGCCGTAGCTTGCCGAGCCACGCGCTCTGCGTCCTCCTCCTTCTCCGGCAGTGCTCCTTGCGTCAGATATTCCTTGAATTCCTTGGTCCAGCATCCCTCCTGGGGCTCGAGTGCCAAGAGCAGGCGAGCTCCCAAGGTCAGGCCACAGGCTGGGGCTCCTGTGGCAGGCGGTTGTGGGAGCTCCTCCCGAGGCTGAGCTGTGCTTGAAAGTGGTGGTGTCGCTGATGGCTTGAAGAGCCGTTCCTCAAAGACGCCGGGCCCTTGGGGCTGCCGCTTGGATGCTCTCTTGGCGATGTCGTCAGCTTCCTTGTTGGTGCCCCGGGGCACGTGCTGCAACTCCAGGCCCAAGAACTGCTTCTCCATCTTGCACACCTCTGCGAGGTATGCCTCCATATGCTCGTCCTTCGGGTCGTATACCTTGTTGGAGAAGTTGACGAGGAGCTGCGAGTCGCCCTTAATGGTAAGGCGTTTCACCCCCAGAGCTGTCGCGGCCTTTAGGCCAGCTATGAGGCCTTCGTATTCTGCGATGTTGTTGGAGACCTTCTCGCCCTGCTGGAAGCAGAGCTGTACAGCGTAGTAGAGCTTGTCCTGAGTTGGCGAGATGAGTACTGCTCCAGCCCCCTGGTGCGCGAAGGCGCCATCAAAATACACGACCCAGCCATCTGGTGCCTCGGTCCCTGGTGAGGTGGACCGGTCTTCGCTTATTTCAAGCGTCGGGGCATCCATCCATTCTGCCACAAAATCAGCGAGCGCGGCTCCCTTGATGACTCTGGTGGTGCTGAACTCCAGCTGGAATGCCTGCAGCTCGATGTTCCACTCAGTGACCCTTCCAGCAGAGTTGGGGCTCCTGAGCACTCTCTCCAAAGGGTAGGCTGAGACGACCTTGATGGGGTGGCCTTGGAAGTAGTGCCGCAACTTGCGCGAGGCCACCAAGAGCGCGATAAGGAGCTTCTGAGGCATGGGATATTGCGCCCTCGCGTCCCGCAACACTGTGCTGACAAAATACACCGGGTGCTTGACGAGGGCTGGCATGTTGGTGAGGCTCGTGTCTTGCAGAAGTTGGGACGTCCCCTGAGGTGGTGGAACTCCTGATGCCTGATCGCTTGCAGGAATCTTGGCGACGTCGTCCTGCCGAGCTTGGTCTTCCGTTGGTGCCGCCACAGCTCCTGCTGCGCCCTCCTGATCTTGCGTCATCCCGGCTGGCGGCGTAGCTTGGTGCGACGCACCCTTGGCTTGGTGCTCTTCCCGAACCGCCACCAGCGCCGCGCTGGCGGAGTACGGGGTGGCGGCAAGGTAGAGTACTAGAGGTTCGAGAGGTCGTGGCGCCACCATCACCGGAGGGCTGGTCTGGTATCTCTTGAGGTCTTGAAAAGCTCGGTCGGCCTCTGGGGTCCACTCGAATGGGCCCTTCTTCTTCATCAACTTGAAGAAGGGTAGGGTGCGCTCTCCCAGCTTGGAGATGAAGCGTCCCAATGCAGTTACTCGACCAGCCAGCTTTTGCATTTCCTTGAGGGTCTGCGGTGGGCTCATGTCCTCAATGGCCTTGATCTTCTATGGGTTCGCCTCGATCCCTCTGTGGGACAAGAGGAACCCCAACAGCTTGCCGGAAGGGACACCGAACACGCACTTCTCCGGGTTAAGCCGCAAGTTCACCTGGCGCAGGCTCGCGAAGGTCTCCTCCAGATCTTGGATCAGGGTCCTTGCCTCACGAGACTTCACCACAATGTCGTCGACGTAGGCCTCCGTGTTTCTCCCGAGCTGCCGCCCTAAGGTGATGTGCATCAGCCGCTGAAAGGTCGCGCCCGCGTTGCGCAGTCCGAAGGGCATGCAGGTGTAGCAGTACACCCCACACGGGGTCAGGAAGGATGTCTTCTCTACATCTTCTACCGCCATCTTGATCTGGTGATACCCTGAGAACGCATCCAGGAAGCACAGCAGGTCGCACTCGGCGGTGGAGTCAATGATCTGGTCGATGCGTGGGAGCGGGAACGGATCTTGGGGGCATGCCTTGTTGAGGATGGTGAAGTCGACGCACATTCGCTCCTTCCCGCCTTTCTTCGGCACGACAACGGGGTTCGCTAGCCATTCGGGGTACCGAACCTCGCGAATGGCACCCGCTACCTCCAACTTGCGGGTCTCTTGGACGATGAAGGCCTGCTTCTCTGTGGACTGCCGTCTCGCCCGCTGCTTCATGGGGCGCACATTGGGGCATACCCTTAAATGGTGTTGAATCACTTCTGTCGGGACCCCCACCAACTGATTGGGCTCCCATGCGAATATGTCCTTGTTTGCGCGCAAGAACTTCACCAACGCTTCCTCTTGGCTTGGGTCGAGGCCAGCACCTATGGTAAAGGTGGCTCCTGAGGACCCGTCCTCATTGACCGGCACCTGCTTGGTTTCCGCCTTGCCTTGAGTGAACAACTGCTTATTCTTGGTTGGTGCGGCTCCCTTGGGCTCGGAGGTGCCTGCATCGGCGGGCTGCGCCGCCGCGGCAGTCTTGAGGGTGAGCTTGAGCGCCGCCAGGGCCTCCTTGGCGTCCCCCTTGACGGTGAGGACGCCCTTGCTTCCAGGCATATTCATGAGGTTGTAGGCCGGATGGGTAGCTGCCATGAACTGGGCCAACGCCGGGTATCCGAGGATGGCGTTGTATGGGAGGCCGATGCGGGTGATATCAAAGTCGACCAACTCGGTGCGGTAGTTGTCGCGCGTGCCGAAGGTGACGGTGAGGCAGATCTGCCCCAAGGAGTGGGCGGTGCCGCCGCCAACCCCTGAGAAAGGCTTGCTGAGACTGAGCCGCTCGAGCGGCACATGAAGAAGGCGGAAGGCCTCCACGGAGAGCACGTTGAGGCCGGCGCCGCCGTCGATGAGGGTCTTGGTGACGGCCACGTTGTAGATGGTGGGCGTGCAGAGCATCGGAAGCATGCCCGAGCCAGCGGTGGTGACGGGGTGGTCTTCTGAGTCGAAGGTGAGGTCGGCCTCAGGCGCAGCCCAGCCTGGCGGAGCCCCCGAGCGCTTGGAAGCAGCGCCGATCTGGCGGAGGAACGACTTGATATGGCAATCCGAAGGTGGGGCTTGAGAGCCGCCTAGCAGGGCCGCGACCGCGTGGTGCGCTGGCGCCGCGTAGCACGCAGTGAAGAGGTCGCGCAGCTCCTCCCAAGATGCCACCGTGGATCTGGGGAGGTTGAGCAGCCAGGCGCGCGGCGCGCCGGTGAGGGCCATGGGAAACCAGTTGGCCATGACCTTGTTGTCGCCCCCGGCCTCGAGGACGGCCTCCTCATATGCCAGTAGGAAAGCCGTCGGGTCCGCCACGCCGTCGTAGCACGGTGGCATCTCCAGCTTGAACTTGGGTGGCCACTGCACCTGTCGCAAGGCGGGGGCCAGGGCTCGGAGCCCCCTGGCCCCGTCGTCAGCGCCGGCCGTCGGAGTCGGTAGCGGGGCGCCTGCCATGAGGGCGGAGCGCAGTGGCGGCGGAGCGTAGATTGGCAGCGGGAAGGCTTCGGCGCACTCCTACCCGGCGCGCCAAATGTTGGATCACGGGTTCCGGCAAAACCCTTAAGGTTCGAACTCTGGGTGCGTGCGAAGTTCTTTCCCTCCTACTGATCCGCGTCCTAACTAGCTAAGATCTCAAGCACGAACTCGACGAACTCACAACACAAAAGACATAAGATTTATACTGGTTCAGGCCACCGTTGTGGTGTAATACCCTACTCCAGTGTGGTGGTGGTGGATTGCCTCTTGGGCTGACAATGAACAGTACAAGGGGAAGAACAGCCTCCTGAGGTCGAGGTGTTCTTGTGCTTGGTGTGTGGCTAAGGATTGGGTGAGATGCCTCTGAATGGGTTCAGCACAGATGTATAGAAGCACAGATCATTTGACCTGAGTGCTAATGTTTCAAGCTGTAGAATCTGATGGAGCATCACGATCTCCACCTTTTTCCGCCATTGCTCTTGAACAACGAAGCGAATGTCTGATAGTCTGGTTTCAAAACCATTCATGTCTTGACGACATTTCTCAACCACTATTCTTGTTTTCGAAACATCGTCCATTAGGGATTGGACTTGTGTCTGGAGCACAGATATATCACTCTGTCTAGCAGGAAGATTTTGTTCAGTAGGTGATTTGGACGAGGTTACCTTGACAACCAACCCAGAATTACGCAGGAAGGTGCTTTTTGCACTGTTAGTGGAGAGATACTGACGCACTGCAGCAAGAGGTGACATTGTGCCTGTAGTAGCCTCGTCACCTTCAGGTGGTTGTGGCTGTTCAATCATTTGTTCCATAGCTTCCTAAAAGTTTGAACTTGTAGATTAGTGTACCAGATAAGTTACTAATGGGACAAAAACAAACAAAGTAGGTTAAACGTTTATACATAACTTATTTTGGTGAACTACTGTAATACATTAGCATGTATTGTAGTGCCAACTACATAATAAAATCACTTTCGGAACATATGTCCATGTAGCATGCCTACTGTATTGTCTATTTCCTCACATTTGTTGAAATCTAAGGATAAAGAGACATGGTTTAAAGTAGGATGAACATAGTATGACATCATTCATATCATGGGCAAACAGATATAAAACAAACAGGCTATTTTATCATTGTGTGCGCACGTGAACATAACAACTAGATTACAGATCAAGACCAAAAGAATATCCTTCATCTCTTTTAAACCATGTAAGGTGAAATGATACGTTAAGACAACTGTGAATAAAAGTGAACAGAGTAACTGACATTGGCTGCAAACCAAGTAGTTAAATGAACACATCACAGTACCAATCAGTTCAAGGCAGGAGGAGTAAGGACTTACAACAGCGGCTTGAACTGGTGTGCTCATGCCCTTCATCTTGCTGGTGTGGCAATCCTTGAAGATTTGCACTGCATTCGGTTCAGGTTCTTTTTGGTCCGCACGGGCTTTCCTCTGTATTTGGAACAAGTCAATATAGATACGATAATATGGCACAAAAAAAAGAAAGAAGTAGCAGCTATTTACAAGAGTCTCGCAGTGTGCAATATAGCTACGAGATCCTGTTGTCTGTTGGAATTTCACTTTAGAACGGTTGGTTTTGTTCTCCAAACAGTTAGCCTAGAAGAAGATACACTTGTAAGGCACATACATAAATACAAGTTCAATATGTGGTCTGATGAAATACATATAGCCTACCTGATACTTTGGATCAGACCAGTGTTTAACGAGGGCTGTCCAGTCTTCATCTGTAATATATTCCACTGGAGATGTTTGGGCGATTTCATTGTTAGCCTTGCCTTCAAAGTGAGATTTTCTAAGGTGGTACCGATACTGTTGCAGAGCAGACTGAAAAACATGAGTGCATGCTTGTTTAGTTGCATCATCTTTCGGATCCAAGTTGAACCTCATCTGTTGAAAAAAGAATGTGAGTCATATTAGGAGGAAGCTAGAAAGTATGGGACAGAGCAAGACAATATTACTAATTGCGATGAATAACATTACTTACGGATAAATGGTCAAGGAAGGTGTTAAACTGGGTATTGTCTTTCTCATTTCTGTACTGGATCCACGTTGGGAGGATACGTGCATGACATGTAACGGCAACGGCTGCCTCTGATACTAACTTGGCTGACTCTGTAGCATCACGTGGCCTTTTTAAACCTGCCTCAAAATGGATCTCCATTCTTCCTCCTTTAGATTTTGTTAATCTGTCAAGCATTATCCCTGATGTCTGTTTCCGCTTGCGCTGTGGTGCTAATTCAACAACGAATATGGAAAGTGTTAGTGTACATCAAACTGTGAGAGTACATATAAAGGAGCATGCAACTGCAACTTGACTCGGTCAGGTACCGTCTTGGTGTTGATGCTCATGAGGTTCATCTGATCTTGCCAAGTCCTGTTGTGTCAGCAGTGCTTCGGAAGTAGTGTTAGGTGTGAAGGCAGCTTGGGAACTGGCCAGTTCCGGAGCAAACGAACGAGTAACTGGTTGAGATGCTGGTACAGTTGAAGCGGATGCTGCAGCTGGTGGAGCAGGTGATACTGTGTTTGTAGATTTAGCCGGTGGACTTGGACCTTCTACTGCACTATAAGTACCAGCAGAATCTCGACGGCAGAACCTTTTCCGTTTCACCCAACGAGTAACAGCACTCCCTACTATATTATTTTCCTTGCTCTTTTTTGACTTTGCCATGTCAAGCCGTACCCACAACACAAAAGAATAAAATCACTCTTCAGAACTCATTGATGCATGATACAGACAAGCAATACTTTGATGTAAGACAACCGTATGAGGATGGAATATGTAAGAAAAACAGGACGGCATGACATATTCACAGCTACGATGTGCAAACTAAGCAGAAGGATTTTCAAGAAAATAGAAGTAATGCAAGCTAGACACCATATGAAAGATGCAACCAATATTACTCTGCCAAGTTAAAAGTGTCTTGTCATAAGTGGCAATTCAAAAAATTAGAAGCAGTACAACATAGAAATCAATGCAAGATGCAACCACTATCAAACTGCCATGTTAAAAGCGTCCAATCATGAGTGACTGATGCGGGAAACACAACAGCAGTACTTTGATGTAAGAACATGGTATGATAGATAGATGCAGTGTATTCTAGACACAGAAAGCCATGTCATATGCACATGTATAACGTATAAACTCAGCAGGTGCAATTTAATCAAAATAGAAGAAATACAGGCTAGACAACATATGCAACATGAAACCAATTATCACACTGTCAACTTAGAGCAAGCACCTGCGATGGTGGAGTACGGGAGATGAACTCATCATGTAGACTAGGGACTTCAACTTCATTAGCTGTAGCAGTGGCAAATCTAGAGAGTCTCTGTTTGCGTCGGTGCGGAGGACCACCAACATCCCCTAACTTACTCTTTTCCTTCCTATTTTCTGATATTTCCTTATGAAGTCAAAACCATAAGAAGATGAATAAAATTAGCTCTGCATAACTGGTTGATGCATGATACAGACGAACACTACTTTGATGTAAGGCAAGCGCAGGATAGGAGGATGGAATATATACAAAAAAGACAGCGTTTCATATTCACACGTACGATAGGAGGATGGAATATGTATGAAAAAACAGTAAGCGGAAGGCATTTCAACAAAATTAGAAGAAATGAAAGCTAGGCACCATATGAACATGCAACCAATATCACTCTATCAGGTAAAAAGTGTCTCGTCGTAAGTGCCATTTCAAAAAATTAGAAGCAGTACAAGCTAGAAGACAATGCAAGATGCAACCTACATCACAGTCCCAAGTTAAATGTGTCTTATGGGTAAGTGATCATTGCAGGTATAAGTTGTAAGCTACGTAGATGCAATTCAACATAATCAGAAGCAATACAAACTAGACATCATACGGAAAACGCAACCACGTATAACAGTTCCAAGTAAGAGCAAGCACCTGTGATGGTGGAGTAGGGGAGATGTGCTCATCATGTACACGTATGTTCTAGAAACAGGAACACGTGTCATATTCATAGTCATTATGTGTAAAGTAAGCAGATGCAATTCAAGTTAGAAGCAATACAAGCTAGACATCATACGCAACATGCAACCACATATAATAGTGTCAAGTTAGAGCAAGCACCTGTGATGGTGGAGTAGGGGAGATGTGCTCATCATCTACACAACTACGTTGACTGTCCAGCCTTGTGTTGTCTTGCGAATCTTGTTGGGAGGATGGCGGAGTAGAATCTGTAGAGACCCCCTGTTTGAGTTGCTCCGAAGGACCACCATCATCCACTGCCGGACTAATTTCCTTTAGCTGTAATGATTTTGCATTGTGAAGTCAAACCGATAAGAAAAAGGAATAAAGTTCGCTCTTTAGAACTCATTCATGCATGATACTGACGAACACTACTCGGATGAAAGGCAAACACATGATACGAGGATGGAATATGTATGAAAAATAGGATGGTGTGACATATTCACACCTATGATGTGGTAACTAAGCAGAAGGCATTTCAACAAATTAGAAGCACTGCAAGCTAGACACCATATGAAAGATGCAACCAATATCACTCTGCCAAGTTCAAACTGTATGGCGTTTCAACAAATTAGAAGCATTACATGCTAGAAATCATATGCAAGACACAACCAATATGACAGTGGCGACTTAAAGGTGCCTTATCATAAGTGACTGATGCGGGATATGCAAGAATAGTAGTCTGATGCAGAAACAGGAACACATGTCATATTCACAGGCATTATGTGTAAAGTAAGCAGATGCAATTCAACAAAGTTAGAAGCAATACAAGCTAGACATCATACGCAACATGCAACCACATATAATAGTGCCAAGTTAGAGCAAGCACCTGTGATGGTGGAGTAGGGGAGATGTGCTCATCATCTACACAGCTACGTTGACTGTCTAGCCTTGCGTTGTCTTGCGAATCTTGTTGGGAGGATGGCGGAGTAGAATCTGTAGAGAACCTCCGTTTCAGTTGCTCGGAAGGACCACCATCATCCAATGCCTTGCCAATTTCCTTTAGCTTTATTGATTTTGCATTGTGAGGTCATACCGACAAGAAAAAGGAATATCATTCGCTCTTCAGAACTCATTCATGCATGATACTGACGAACACTACTCTGATGAAAGGCAAAGTCATGATACGAGGATGGAATATGTACGAAAAAATGGACGGCTTGACATATTCACACCTATGATGTGGTAACTAAGCAGAAGGCACTTCAACAAATTAGAAACACTACAAGACACCATATGGAAGGTGCAATCAATATCACTCTGCCAAGTTAAAACTGTCTCGTCATAGGTGGCGTTCATCAAACTAGAAGCAATACATGCTAGAAATCATATTCATGACGCAAACCAATATCACACTGCCAACTTAAAGGTGTCCCGTCATAAGTGACTGATGCAGGATACACAAGAAGAGTAGTTTCATGTAAGAACATGGTGTGATAGACAGATATAGTATGTACCAAAAACAGGAAAGCGTGTCATATTCACATGTATCATGTGTAAGCTAAGTAGATGCAGTTTACACTAATTAGGAGCAATACGTGCTAGACACCATATGCAACATGCAACCAAATATCACACTGCCAAGTTAGAGCAAGCACCTTGGATGGTGGAGTAGGGGTGCGGAGACTTGGACCTTGTAATGCACTATCAGTACAAGGAGAATCGGTACAGATGCTCCGTTTACGTTGCTGCAGAGGACCACCATCATCGCCTTCCTTACTCTTTTCCTTCCTCTTTCATGATTTTGCCTTGTCAAGTCAAACCCACAAGAAAAAGGAATAAAATTTGCTCTCCAGAACTCATTGATGCATGATACTGACGAACACTACTTTCATGTAAGGCAGCCGCATGATAGGAGGATGGAATATGTATGAAAAACAGGACGGTGTGACATATTGACATGTATGATGTATAAAGTGTAAACTAAGCACAAGGTGCTTGAACTTGTTAGAATTGATGCAAGCTAGAAACCATATGAAAGATGAAACCAATATCACTCTGCCAAATTAAAAGGGTGCCCTAACAAATGTATTTGACCAAATTAGAAGCAATACATGGCAACAGGCTAGAAATAATATGCAATATGCAACGAATAAAGGTGACTCATCGTAAGTGATTGATGCAGGATACAGAAGAGAGGTAGTTTCATGTGAGAACAAGGTTAACACATAGATGTAGTGTGTACCAAAAATAGGAAGGCATGTCATATTCACATGTATAGTGTGTAAACTAAGCAGATGCAATTTACCCTAATTAGAAGCATTACAAGCTAGACACCGTATGCAACATGCAACCACATATCACACTACGAAGTTAGAGCAAGCACCTGTGATGGTGGTGTAGGGGAAGTGCGGTCTTCAGGTACAGAGCTACGTTCAATATCGTCATTTAGGCTTGCTGTTTCTTGAGAATAATGTGGAGAGGATCAAATTGCATTCTTTATAAGATTATTGCGTCTCATATTAACCCACGCGCGTGACTATCTCATCATAAGCGATAGACGCAGGATACACAAGAACAATAGTTTGATGTAAGAACATGGTGTGATAGGCAGATGTAGTATGTACCAAAAACAGGAAGGCGTGTCATATTCACATGTATAATGTGTAAGCTAAGGAGATGCAATTTAACAAGTTAGGAGCATTGATGAGGGATACACAAGAAAAGTAGTTTGATGTAAGAACATGATTAATAGAAAGACGTAGTATGTACCAAAAACAGGAAGGCATGTCATATTCACCGGTATAATGTGTTAACTAAGCAAATGCAATTTACCCTAATTAGAAGCATTACATGGTAGACACCACATGCAACATGCAACCACATATCACACTGCCAAGTAAGAGCAAGCACCTGCGATGGTGGTGTGGGGGAATTGCGGTGATCAACTAGAGAGCTACGTTGACTATCTTCATTTAGCCTTGCTGTTTCTTGAGAATCATGTGGGGAGGATGACACTGCACTCTTTAAACGAGTAGGGCGTCTCACAGTAACCCACTCGGGTGACTGTCTCATCATAAGTGATTGACGAGGGATACAAAAGAGCATTAGTTTGATGTACGAACATGGTTAATAGACATATGTAGTATGTATCAAAAACAGGAAGGCATGTCATTATCAAAGGTATAATGTGTAAAGTAAGAAGATGCAATTTAACCAAATTGGAAGCAATACGAGCTAGACACCATATGCAACATGCAACCACATTTGACAGCGCGAGGTTAAAGCAAGCACCTGGGATGGTTGTGTGTGGCAATTGAGATCATCAACTGCAGAGCTATGTTTACTGTCTCCAACCGCTGACACTGCACCCATTAGAGCGCTGAAACGCTTAGTGCTTATCTTCGAATTACACTGGAGCGACTTCTGTCTTTTCTTTTCTGCATTCATCAACAGTGCGTCAGAGTCTGAAATACCCATGCATAAAAAAACAATAGTGTGAGTATGGGTGAAGTGTGTGCACAATTAGTATAGTGTAAAGGTAGCAGATAGCAGGTCGGTGAGAAATAAATGACGGGAGACATATGATAGCTCTACAACATGCATGGCACACTAAATTACTACATGATTCTATGAAAATAACAGTCAACTGAAAGCACATAGGTCAGTCCATTTTTTTTGCACCGTCTGATGTACAAAGAACGAGCAGATCGCCTTCATCTACCTCCAGCCAGTCAGTCTTGACGATCTTCCTCGAAACGCCAGCAACCATCGGCCCAGTATTCCTCCCCTGCCCGCGCCCTCCCCTCAACCTCACCGCACCGCCGTGCTTGGCACCGCCCCCCCGGCCATCCATTCCAGCCCCGCCGACCTCCAGATCGGGCGCAAGCAGCTCCTGCGCCCCACACCCCTATGATAGACACCGATGTGCCGCTTCCCCGGGGAACAGGCGGACTAGGTGCTCCGCGCGCCTAAGCGGGTGCTGCTTCTTTTAATTGCGGTTCGACTGACCCTGAATTGAAATCCAGGTGGGCTACTGACCTCTAGCAAAGGTGAAATAGTAAAAGGGAGGAAACCTTGTGCATTTAGTATCACGAAGAAGATGCAGTAAGAAGCGCTCAACTAGTTTCTTTCGTGGGATATATACGGTGTGAGCGGAGACGTAAGATTTGCATGAATAAGGGAAGAGGAGTACCTCTTTCGGCTGGCAGTGTTGTGTCCTCCTTCTGTTTTTCCGACGATCTTCTTATTGTTCGCCGGAAACCAGAAGTTGTAGAGGACGGTGCAGCCTTGGACGAACCCATGGCCAAGTTGTTGAGTGTGGTGCGGTGGCCGTCTGTCGGCGGCGGGGAAGCAGATCCGACGCGGCGAACGACGGCGTAGCGGGAACAGCTCTGGTGCGGTGGACGGTTGCGATAGTGGAGCTGCAGCAGTGAGGCGCAGGACGGCGTGGTCGGAGTGGTTCTGGTACGGCGCACGTCGGTGTCGGTGTCATGGAGGCAGCCCTGCCTCGGCTTCTGCTGCTAAGTCCTTGAGGGCGTTGTGGTTGCGTTGGACGACGACGTCGGGGTACCGGCTCCGGCGTGATGGAGGAGGGCGGCGGTGGATTGGCCGCTATGGGGTGGAGGACGGAGGAGGCTGGGGTTTCGCAGCTGGTGGAGAGGGCGTTTTCACGCCCACGGAGTATGAATGGGGAAACGAAGGGAGGCGGGGAACTAAGGGGGAACAATGTTTCGGTTTGAGACGCGCTTGTTTGAAATTTGGGGAAAGTTACAAACTTTGCCCCCATCTAAAATTTCGGACATATTGCGGGTTGGGGGTAGGACAGTCATGTGAGGTGTCCCAAATGTGGGCGGAATAGATTTCGGCCGAGCGCATGGGTAGGCGCCCACGGCGTATGAATGCTTCTCGGAGGCGGTTGAGACTGGCGTCTTGGTGAAGTTACAAACCTACCCCGGTTTAGACCTTTGGACATCGGGCCGATAGGCTATACGGGCCAGAGTCAGGACAGTAATTTCCTACCACCAAAACATTAGTCTCGCGCGGTTTCGGGTGACCAGAGGCCTATTTGGCGCTTCGTTCAATATTTGGGAGCAGAAGCATTAACGTTTTCGGTTCTCTTGAATTGAACTTTCAGGATTTGTCAAACTTCACAAATCTTTACTCTTGAAAATCCTAAAGCTACGATTATTTTGGAATGGAGGGGGTACATTTGAATATATATTGTACACGAGTATATATTAAAAAATATGCAACTTACCTCAGTTCATGCATGGTTCCAGATATAATCTCCTTGGTTGCAAAAAAAAGGATAGATATGCGTATGAATATATATAGCATGTTCAAACTCACAACAAAGATTGATGCCCCCTTTTACATCTGATTTACAAATGCCATTATCTCGGGTTCAAATAGATGAATGCACTTCCTATGAATTCGAATCTTCGAAACCCCCTTTATGTTGAATTCGACATGTATTCTATTTCGTAGCTAGCAATTTGGAATGTATCCATGCAAGTGACAAATGAATAAAGTGCTTCACACTAACAACATGGAGTGCACTAATTAATGTTTATATATGAATTGCAAAAGCATCCATTGCATGTATTTCAAACCGCTCTCACTCTATGGATCGATAATATGAAATAAACACATGCACATGCTAGAATTCAATAGAGTATGGGTGTCTGATAGACCGATTTTCGTTCATACGCACTTTGCAAAATTCATGATCTCATCCAAAAATAATAATGCCATTTATATTTTAATTTAATGCGTAGAACCGCCTTTTACACATAGATGCACTATGCCTCGCCCCGTTCTCACAAACGCGTTATATATCTCTCTATCTAACGCATAAGTGCACACACTTTATATGCATCGGCATTTCTCTTTCACACATGCTCACAATCTCTCTCAGGGTGTCGGGGTGTCTCACGCACATGCTCTCTCTGTTTCTCTCTCTCTTTTTCTGACTACTATGTACCACTCTTTTCACTAATCTTAGTTGGAAAACACTATTTCTCTCACATGCATATATACACATGCACGGTCTCTACTAGCCCTCTATACGCACATATATGTGCCTACGTGTCTCCCGCACGCACATTATCTTTAGGCCTCTCTCGCACACATTGCCCCCCCCCTCCCCGACACACCTCTCTCTTAGTAGTTGGCAGATATGATTTCATCATATCATTCGGTAGGATATCCCTGGCTATTAGGCTGGATGGTAATACGAGGCAAAGTTTTACCCTAGTTCGGATCGGACCCTTGCAGTTGAAGAAAGAGCCTACTCCTGGTACTGTATATTAGTGATAGGGGTGTGTACAAAGTACACGTGAATACCAGGCATTGTGCGTGTGTGTATACTATCGACGAACTAGCCCCCAAGCTTGTATAACATACTAAGGGCCTAGGGTTACAAATCATATATAGTCGGCTTATCACCAGTGGGGATAGAGTCCTCCGCGACTCTGGTAGCTTTGTGTTGTACGCCGAGTCCTCAACATGGGTCTTCGTATAACACGTCTTGGTCCAACCTATATGTGGCGCAGGATGGAACCGACCCATGAGTCTTCATGTTGATCCACCACAACTAGAAATGATGTGCCCACCACACCACACACGCAATCGGCCACTAAGAAAATAAGCATATACAATAGTACAACGGTATCTAGCTCACGATACGTCTCCATATTTTGTTGATGACACTGACGGACTTTGCAATTGATGCGTGCTCCTTATTTTGTTGACGACACTTACGGTCATTGTATTTGACGTGTAGCCTCACCCCGCACGTACACATGCACGCACGCAAGACACGCACGCATGTAGGCGTGCAACACTGACACATACACACACACGCATGCTGGCGTGCAACACTGACACGTACACATGCACTCACGAACACACGCACGTACGCACCCATGCATGCAACACTGAAACGTACCCTTGCACGCACGCAACACTCGCATGCCTGCATGCACACAGCACACGACGCAAGACACACGCTCAACCTATACATGCATGCACCCTTTGTTAAGGACATGGATTGTTACGGGTATTAATCAATCTTATCTGTGATAAGCAGAACATTGATGTTTGCAGCGGTCTTTATGAATCACAACGTATCGAACGGGCTATCAACATAGTAGGCTTATCTACATGAAAAACATGACGTCACACTCAATGAACAATCATCGGTTTATGAAATGCCCGCTTCTGACCGCCCTGGCCCACCAAAGGTTCCTCTGCTGTGTGCTGCCTGCGTTGGGTCACTGACATGCAGGCCATGCACCCAAAGAGCCCACACGTCAGTGGAAGAACGGCGCGGTGTCCTAGGTCAGAGTCGAGGGCGCCACTCGCGGCACGCCCGGTTGAACACACCTCCGTGCCGCATTCGAACGCCTCCATGAAACCCGCCCGTGTGGAAGCCGAGAAACCCACTCTGGACACACGTCCGTTCATGACCGGGCCGGCGTTAAACGCAACGCCGGCCGAGCTCCTCCCGTCCGCCGTCTATTTAATCTCCTATTTAAACGAGGCCAAACGCCGGCCAAGAATCGCACACCTCCGCCGCTCCCCTATCTCCTCCACCATTTTGTCCACTCTTACAATGGCTTACGAAGAGTAGTTATTCCGCATCCAAGCCGGCTGGGTAGACCGCCGGATACGAGCTATGCAGGTCGCTGATCCACCTCCCTCCCCTCGCCCGACGGAGCCAGTTGCCGCCCCAAGCCGGCGCGCGGTTCAGCAACTCGCCGCTCCAGGCCAGCTCGACGAGGAGCGGCGCACGGGCGTCGTTGCTGCCGTCCACGCCGCCGCCTCGTACCGCGTCTCCCGTTTCTATGGCCGAGACTCCCATGTCGGCGGCCGCGCCATGCAAGCAGTGACAGAAGCCGGGTGTGCGGAGAGTGACGAGTCGGTGGCGAGCGCCTCCGCGTCCGCCGCCATCATCGAGGAGAAGTAGAACATGGGAGGCCGCCGCCGCTTGGGTCCCATGAAGGCCACCGCGGAGGCGACACCGGCGTACACAGTAGGTGTCTTGCCGGATCCTTTTGTTGCGAGGACCTTCGTCGACCCCGCATGGGCTCAACGGAAGAGGGGAATGTTAGGATGAACTCGAGCCGGTGCCGGCCATGGCGAAGTAGTGGCCGGTGATGAACTCGAACCGGTGCCGGCCACCATCATCTTCGGCACCAGCCAATGATATCAGTTGGGCAGTGGGGAAGCGAGCCGTCCTTTGCGCTGAAGCATATACCTCCGGGGCTCCTGGCAGTCCGGTGATCGTGCTGCCGGACATGAGGAACACAAATCGATCGGCGGGCGACCATTTAGGCCAGGTATTATATACCTGTGCTGTCCAGAACTAGCACCGCGTAGTTCATTTGAATGTAATGAAATCTGTCATGTTTGTATGAAAATCCGGTATTTTATATGATCTCCGTCGTTGTTTATATGAAATATCAGTTTGTCTACGTGTTTGTGTGAATTTTGTCGGGTTGGTTGAGTTGCTGTCATAATGTGTGCGGCTACGGTTGGATGGCGTAATTTGCGGGTCGCCAGTCGGTCTGCGGGCGGCTCGGGCGGCGTTGTGGGACAAAAAAACACAGCTCGTGCGAGCTCGTCTCCAACGTGCGCGCTGGAGGATGCATGATAGCATGAGCACCTGAGCCATTCCTCGTTCATCGGTGGCAAAGGCACCGGTGGACAAAAGGGTCGCCAATATTTTGGCTACCCCGGGCAAGATCCAAACAGCCCCTCCCAACAGATTCAAATCCCTCGTTCGCCGTGGAATTTTGCCATGTGTTGTTTTCATGGACTAGCAAGATGCCCGTGCATTGCACGGAACATCAAGATGCATTTTTTTACAAACTCCTGCATGCATGCAAGGGATAATTAATGTCCTCCTTTGCTAGTACCACGAGGCAAACACCATTAATGTTGCATCGATTAGTGTTAGTGGCCTTGTATATCTGCAAATTGTAATTTTGATAGTGGCCCCTTGTATATAAAAATGGAGGGAGAAAGATGAGAGATAGCGTGGTGGTGACTGGTGGTCGGACTGGGCGGAGGCATGGGGATGGACGGCGCATTATGTCTAGGTTTGTATCTCTCTCACACACACCCACGTAGGTGGGGGACGTGCACGAAGAGAAGAGGTGCACGCACGGCGCACGTACTCCTGTCTCTTTCCCAACCACACCCGCGCGGGTACACAATGGAGCTCATTTCTGTACGAAAAAGGCAGCCCACGTGGTAATTTGGCACGTGTACTGGTTGTCCACTTGGTGGAGGGAGGATCGTCTACCATGGGTGAGCAAACAAATTGCGACTTGACGCGTTATGTTAAATTAAAAAAAGAGGCAAACCATGTGGGGCCTACCTTAGAGGCAAGGCTCTATACACTAGAGTACTTTTGATGTGTCCCGTCAACTCGCAGAACGAGGAGAAGCTTGCTTAGTACGCCGTCTCCCCCGCCCACGGGCGCGGTGGCTCGCAGGATGAGGTGAAGCTTGCTTATGAGTAGTAGTAGTACTACTACTACTACTGTACGCCTTTACGCCCGCTCCCTCGCCCACGCGCGCTTTGGCTCGCAGCACGAGGAGAAAATTTTACTACTCCCTCCGTTTACTCCTCGTCCCTACTACGTACTTTGGTTAGTACTCCCTCCATTTACTTATACAAGGCCCCTATAAAAAATTACATTTTGCATCTATACAAGGCCACAAATAGTAATCGAGACAAAAGTTACTACTCCCTCCTTTCCAGTTTATGGCTCAATTTCAAAATCTCTCCAACCAAGGAAGACGGTGAGTGGTCGAATTAATTTCGTAGTTTGCACAAGTAATTAGTATGCTCGTTTTTCTCAAGAAGTTATGTTTACCGAGGCATTAATTAGAACGAATGCATGAATGACCACTAAATTTCCATGAACTTGTACATGCATTGGTTAGTTTCCTCTTGACACTGCTTGCGTCGGGTGATCTAACGCACCTCGAAATCCAACATGTAATGGTACTACTACTGGTATAGTAGAATTGAGACTTATCAAACGGAAAAACAAATGTTTTTTAGATGAGCCCTATAAACCCTAGTGGGTACGTACTCCGTAAAAACAGATTTTCCCAAAACTAAGTCGCTCCCTTTCATGAATTCTGTAGTATACTCCTCTGTCGACGCTCCCTTTCATGAATTCTATACTTCCTGTCGCCGACATGTGGGACATATAGCAACCGGGTTGACGTGTCAAGCACCAAATAACAGTGCAGAACAGCAGGGGGACGCACCCCACTCGTACTGGCCCAGTAGTAGTAATGAGCAATGAGACGTCAAATCACAATGCCGCACCTTCCCAGACGGACGAAGCAACCATTATTTCACACTTCGGTTCGCCATCATCTCAACCCACGTAGTATTGCTTCTGCCTCAAGAGGGACACGCGCATCGCCTTGGTACATCATGACACGTGGGACCGCATGACAGGCCATGCTCCCCCCCCCCGATCGCTCGGTAAAATCACCTCATTTTTACTATACTTCCTCCGTATCGGTTTACTACATGGCATGCACGTCGTTCTAGGTTGAGAATTTAACTGGCTATATATGTGATGAATAGTACTCTAGCCTTTTAAAAAATGTATACTTTTGTACAGTAGTACTATCGATGGATTGCGCCATGGAGCAAAAATTGAAATTAAAAAAAAGGTGGTACATATAGAGAGCGCTCGTCGCCAAATTATGCATATAGTACTATTAAAAAAGCTAGTACGTGCTTAATTGGGGTGCTAAATTCTATTAAAGAAATACTAGTAGTATGTACATACTGAAGAGTTAAAGTAACGAGAAGAAACATAACATAGTTCTGCTGGGGGCTCAGCACAACACACCCCTCAAATTAAACTAAGCACACCTGAAATTAAACTATGCAACTAATCCGGTAGACACTGCATTAGAAGTTTAGAACCACCATGAGCAACGACACTGCCACCTTACTCGGAGTCCTCGTCCACGTCCTCGACTTCGTCCTTGTCCCTCTTCCTCTTGGCCGATACTTCTTTGCTTGAACCGCACACTTGGTTGTTGCTCTTCATCCAACCCTTGTAGATATTGAAACAAAGGTAGCCATCCATTTCAGCGTAGTGGATCTGGTCTATATCTAGTACATTCCGCTGCCATGCATGACGATGAAACGTGTAATGAGGTTTCTCCAGTTTACGGTACGAAGGATGAACCATGGCTCCTGCCAGGGTCAGCATTGAAGGCTGACGAGAGGGCACCAGCCGATTCTTCTGGAGGTCGAAGGGGTTGCCTACAACGAGGCCTATCCGACCCAGGACTTCTTTGTCGTTCTTAAAGTCTACAGTAACGAATTTCACTGTTTTGTCCTTAAGGAAGTTCTTAAAATCATGGCACTCAACGTCGGCATGGCATATGTGGTAGACCAAGCAAACGTTATGTACGCAAACCTGGATCACGGCGGGCTTCTTCCTCTCTTTGTCCTTTAGATCCTTCTCCCGTCCCAGGACTGTGGTGTACTCAACATCTAGCCCAACGACCCACTCATGATCTGAGTTTTCGAACATGCGTCTGAAGCGAGAAAGGCATCCTTTCACCGTCGCGGAAGAACGGGTGTAGATGACGTCGAACTCATCGCCGGTGATGGTTCTAACCTTGTACTCACCGCCGATCGTGGAGATTTGGGATGCCATGGATTTGGGAGGAGGGTTAGGATTAGTGGAACTGCCGTAATGTGAATGGACGGGACGACTAGGAGCGAACTGCCGTAGTATTGAAGGACGTGCGGGGACGAGTAGGAGCGAACTGCCAGCGTGCGAACGGCAGGGTAGTGGCTTTCCATTCTCCCATGATACGGGCTTCCAAGAGCCCTTGGATCTGAGATCGAACGATTGCATGGCGTGATTCTAGACCTATGGGTGAATATCCTATCCTGGAGGGTTATTCTGCAAATTTTCAGCAACTTAGCATGCGACCGTTTGATCTCAGATCCAAGGGATGCCAGCAGCCCGTATCATGGTCGCGCCTACCACGACCGTTGCGTCGCTCGCGCGGTCGCGCCCTTGGAGATTTAACACGGTGCGTTAGGCTATCTGATGTTGGCATGTCATACATAGTCATCACTTAATCACTCATACTACAACAAGGTTGGCGATAAGGTTGGCTATAAGTGTATTTTTTACTCCTCTCTATCTCTTTCTTCGTACTCCCTCCGTCCCATAATATAAGAACGTTTTTGACACTAGTGTAGTGCCAAAAACGTTCTTATATTATGGGACACAGGGAGTACTAGTATTTATTGCATTTGCCAAGGAGTGACCTCTTCCAATGAAATGGTGTTGCTAAGTTTGCTTCATTTAATTAGCTATAGACTCAAAATTGTCTTTTCACCTAGGTACACGCGCTTAGCACCGTTTATCCTTGGGTCACCAAACTAGTCTCTCTCTTCTTGATTAACTTGCCACATCAGACTTTATGCCTATGTGGCAAGCTTAAGCACCTGTAGGAGCAAGTAAAAGTAAGTACAATAGTGCGCTTTACATGGCATTTTTGCATATGTGGAGGAAAGAGAGGCAAGGAAAAAGTGGAGAAGTGGGCTCTCATGCAAGAGCCAGCCTCTACTACATGGTGGAGCATTGGGAGAGGCACCTGTATGGAGGTGGTCAGGAATCGGGAGACTCACGCCGGTCGTAGCGCCGCAGTTAAAATGATAATGGCAAGTCAAATCATGGGGCCCCACCTGTCCAGCAGTAACTCGCTGTCAAATCACACAGCCCTACGTTTGCAGCAGCCTACTCCCTCGTCTTCTCGCGTCTCTGTCGAACCAACTAGGCGGAACTGCCCCGCCTACCGCGCAGGAAAAGCCCCGCCCTCGACTTTTAAATACAACTACATTCGCTTAAGAATCCAGTGATATACTTTTTGTGACATAGTAACTCATATTTAGTTAGTCAAATGGATGACCTAGAACTACATGCAGGCCCTATAAACCGAGACGCCTAAAAATATAAAAAAACCGAGACGGAGGGGTGGTTCAGCACGTATCTTTTTAGATCAATATAGTCGGGATTCACCAAGGAGCAAAACCAAGTGGTAGGCTACTCCTGTCGTGTTGGCGTAGCAACTCAAGCAGGGTCAGTCCGCACACGAAATGGTGACACACTTAACATGACCCCTTTGGCCGACATGTGGCTCATCCACCGTCTTGTTCCACGTGCGATGCACCAAATTACTGTTCGGAGCAGCGGTTGGAATTGGAGGCACCCCGGTCGTAGCGCCGCAGTAGTAGAAAATGAGCGATGAGGGGTCAAATCACAAAGCCCCACCTTTCCCGCATTAAGCTGGACGGACGAAGCAACCATCATTTCACTCTAGGGCGCAAGAGCATAAAGAAAAGAGAAAACAATGATGCATGCGGCAGCTACCTAGGGCACCCTAGGGTAGGGGTCTCCACTACATATCCTTTTTTTGAAAGCGCCTCCACTACAAATCGGCTTCTCCCTCGTCCTCTTGAAGAAAACTGATGATGAGTGCGGCGGTAGGGTTTGTAGGAGTACTACGGCGTGCGGGGCCATGTCGTAGTAAACGGGTTCGAGTCGACGCCTTTAATATGTGTGGGCCGCTTGGTTTTACGGGAACGAGGCAACATTTTGGGTTCGGAGACCAGTGGAGATATAGTACGTACAACAAATTGTGGACGTAGGTTCGACCGAAAGGCAATGATGCATGGGCCCTGCATTTTGATATACCCGGGGCCGCGTGAAATTTGCTACTCTACTCAAAACTAGTAAGGTACACATGTATTGAACGCATGAGATTTCGAAACCAAATTATGAATAAATACACACTATAGCATGTAAAGCTTTGAGTCATATATGCATGATGTAGATGTTCGTTTAGTTCTTATAGTTCATCTCATTCAAAATCAATTAGTTTTATAAAAATGTTAAGATTCATGGGGTTGTGCATTGTAAATCATAAAGTAAAAAACAAATAATGGCAATTCATTTAGGAAAAAAATAATCAATTATGATACAGAAGATTCTAGAACAAAGGAGAAGTGCTTGTGTTTTGAGGTTTGTGCATTATGCTTAAGTTCAACCATGGAGTCTTCTAAATTGTACATGTGGCAGATCTGGTGGAATGTTGATGATATCCAACGGCCAGTAGTGCTCAGATTTGCCTATCTCTGCACTGTCGGGTTAGCTTCATCCAGCGATCATCTTTCAAAGTTATTGGCACACTATATAGTTCTTGTGCCATAGTTGCATGTTTTGGAAAAAGGCTACTAGTGGGTTTTACTATCTATTTAGGAATAGAAGATGTATACATGGAAGTTGTAGGGAAAGAGATGACATGGAGCATCTCAATTCCTATGAGTAGGGATTGGAAAAGAGATGTCATTTGGTTCACATCATAGGAACTTTTCTATTGAATCTAGAGATGACATGTATCTCAATTCCTATGAGGAGGGATTAGAAAAGAGATGTAATTTGGTTCATATCATAGGAACTTTTCTATTGAATATACGCTAATGTTTATTTTCCTTTGAAATTAAGGGAGTATAGGAATCCATTCATATGAACCAAGTGGCTCTAAATCTATAGAAATGATATCATGTTTATTTCCTTTGAAATGTGGAGTATATGAATCTATTCCTATGAACCAATTGGCTCTAAAGGAAAAAATCCTATAAAAATCATATCATATAGAGTTCCTATGATATTCCTCGACACTAAAGGATGCTTGAAATTGCTGCGGGTGATACGATGGTCTTTCTTTGTAGACTCCTCACCCATCTTTGTAGTTACCTCTCGAAGATGAATGAAATGATATATACATGGTATTCTACATGTGCAATTTGGTACACGAAAACTCGGTAAAAATTTGCGAGGTTCGAATTTTCAATAAAGCTATATGCACTGCATTTCGGAATGGAGGGAGCGTACGGCAGTTGCTAACACTCACGTGGAAGATTTGTGTGTAGGAGGAGTGGCTGTTTTGTTAAATGACATGGCAAAACTGACACTGTCGGATGCCGATCTAACGGTTCTTACAGCGTTCGTCAGGAAAAGGCTTGTGGCGAACGTTTGTCGGATAATGATTTACGGACACATGCATTGCATTGATACGTGCCCCCCTCTCTCTCAAGCACACGCACCCTCACGAGTCACGACTCTCCCGAGTCCTCTCGCAGACTCGCACGTCGCACCCACCGTCTATCTGCAGGTAGACGTCA
Organism: Triticum aestivum; assembly: GCF_018294505.1. Taxonomy (NCBI): domain Eukaryota; kingdom Viridiplantae; phylum Streptophyta; class Magnoliopsida; order Poales; family Poaceae; genus Triticum; species Triticum aestivum. The sequence continues at coordinate 138,078,976 of NC_057802.1, forward strand.
CGCACATATGTGCTCTTCACACCCTACCCTCAGAACTTCTAAAAAACAAAAGACGGCGCGCACATTTTATTTTAGCTCACACGTCACACACTTATACTATTACTCTTGCGGCGAACGTTCTTTGGGCATAGTATATTGTACTCTCGAAGAGAAGCGGTGCACGCACGCACTAGTTCTCTCACACCCACTCGCGGGTACACGTAGGAGCGCATTTTTTTGAAGCTGGTACAACAAAATCACTCCACTATATATAAAAGTAGGAGCCTTAGCGCTTGCTTTACTAGGGTTCCTCTCGTTCACTCTCTCATGCTCTCCTGATCCAAGCAACACATAGGCGGCCACACTCTCTCTCAGCTCACGGCTGGTCACAAATTCGGCCGGACAACCTCGACCGGGGCAGGGGTGTAGGTGCATCGTTCACGCTGTCGTCGGCGGCGAGGGAGGAGACCAACGGCTGCCCGCGTGTCCCGATCGGCGGCCGTGCCGTTCTCTCCGAGAGAGCGCCGGCTCGGGAGGGCCTCCGACCCCTTCTTCCTCCCTGCGATATTGTGGCCAAGATGCGCCTCCCGACGCCGTCTTTGCCACATGCCGACGACCCTCAGGTATATATTCCTTCGAAACCTGCCTTGCTCTACTGCCCCAGCTCCCTTCCTGTGGATCCTTTTCTACTTCCGTCCGCTGTTCCAAAGCCACCTAGACTTCTACTATTATTAGAAGTAAAGCTAGTTCATACAGTCGACTCAAAGCGTTGGTTCAAACAGGGAAGAAAGTGGGAAAGCTATAGCATGAATCTAGGACTTGGTTCTAAGAGGAAACGGGGGAAAGTAGTAATATCTGTCACTGTTTAAATAACCGTATTTCGTATTTGCGCAAACAGGGATGTCTGTCTCCGTATCGTTTCGGGATGTCTGTCTCCGTATCGTTTCTATCCGCGCAATAAAAAACACAGACCTCAGTTTTAGTACAATTGCGCAAAATGAGATGCTATCCCTCGTTGCCGTCGTCTAACCTCCCGTCTTCAAGGTATCCCTACATTGGTACTAGTAACTAAGGTAGAATGACCAACGCAATCTAAAAGAAGCTGATTCGTACGTTTTACTTCCTGATTGCAGTGCAGGGACGAGCGAAAACAACTGCATCATAGTCCGGAATGCACTTTCTACCAGTTCATCCATGGACCGAGGACTAGCTGGCACGGCTGCACGGCGGTTTTTTGGACAGGTGCGCGGACAAGGGGCATTGTGGTCTGCTTATTTCTGCAAATAGCGGTGCTTAAATTTAGTGGAATGCACAAGCATTTCAGCTGGTCAGTAAACTACATGGTTCAGTTCAGCATTCTAGCTGAGACCACAATTATAATTGGTTATTCTGGAATGAGAGAACCTAATCCTGGATGGTGGCAACAAGAAAAAACTAGAGTGAACTCCAGGAAATTTAAGCCTGCCGGGAGGCCCTTTGCTCAGAGAAGCCTTGCTTGTTTTTTCCTGATTTGTAAACCTTCTCACAACTTTGTCTTTTGCTGTGAACTAGTATATGTTTGTTATGTTCTATGAATCATTGAGATGTATAAAATTGCTTAACTTATGCTTTTCAAGTTTTTTATGAAGACGAGTTTAATGTGAGTGTTCCACATGAGCGCTGGACTAGCGTGTGAACGTTCGGAATTTATTACATTGTGGCCTCAATTAACTGCATGAACCACTGTAACAAGATACATAGTTGCTTATATGTCAGACAGCAGATTGGTGATTGTTAGCTGGTCGATAGCCTAGTGTTGAAGCGAGCTGAGCCAATGTGCCGTGTTTTGCACAACTGCTTACAAGTGGGGTAGCACCAACAGTGTTTACAAGTACTTATGTATACGTTGGTGCACGGTTCTCGAACGAGTGCTCTATTTCATCAAAACACACACTGCTCGTATGATAAACCGTGACAACTTATGTCTTACCATGCCATATTCATGAAAAAACTAGTGAGGACGCATCTGTTTCGGCAACAATTACGATGGTTCTCACAAGATTCACGGGCACACAAAAGTAGCAACAGTTCCCATAGACGGATTCAAACAGAGTACTAGCCCCAGAGGGGTCGATAACAGGCAAGGTTCGGATAATTAGACACAATCCAAACTACTATTAAACACTAGCTAGGGCAACTATTTCATGCCTCGATCTAATTTGGGCTGGACACAAGACGGGCCTTGCCATGAACATCATCGAGGACGTCCCGCAGCAGCTCAATCCTGTGAACCTTCATGAAGACAACCTTGTGGCGTTGCCACTGATAAACTTGTTTGTGGAGGCATGCCACGTCATCTTCCTGCGTAAGCTTGACAAGAACAGTATGCCTCACAAACGAAGGAGTAGCTTTGAACTTCTTGTGCTTCAGTACACCCTGGACAACACGCTTGACAACAGTGAGGCTGGAATACAACTCTTCATTGGTATAACCGCAAATGGCTTCCAGGATCCAACAACCTAAGAACTATGTTTTCCCAGTGCGTATATTCAGGTCGTCCGCCTCATAGTGAGTGACATGTACAACCACACAATCCTTGTCTACATCAGGGCTCTAATTGAAACAGAAACAAATTCTGAATTACTTTTCAGTATAAGAAACACAAGTTATTTAAACCACTATGTATAGCATGGCATCGAAGCTAATAAAATTTTGCATTATTAATCACCACATACTTCCTTTTCTTAACAAAATCACCACATACTTAGATGAAAAACCACAATCGAGATCGGCAAAGAAGGAAATCACCTTGGGCAGCTCAGCGGGGGGCCACATCCTCGAAGGGGGAAAACTGCTCCTGCAGTGCCACGGGGGCTGTAACCTCAAACGGGGCGTTGAACATCTCAGTAGTGGCCGTGAGCGTACCTGGGGTCAGCTCGGTGGTTGCCTCCATCTTCTTGGAGCTCTCTGTCTCGTGGGGATCAGCCTCCCGTGTCTGCTCCAATATCGGCAGATCTTTGCCTGGTTCTCCTTGGTCCATCATGAAACTGACGAATACTAGGAGGCCACTAAAAGGAAAACACAATCGCAATGACAATGAAACAAAAAAGAGAGTGAGGATCGGTTACTGCTTTGCAAAAGTTCTTTTTTCTCTCTGAACGAAAATATACCAACATCACGGATCCGCTTACCTTCCCTTCGTTCGAAGAGAAGAACAGTGGCAGATGCGAGTGTTGCCTTTCTTGAAGACGGTGAGGAAGAAGGGGATTCAGCGAAGAGTGAAATGATGGTTGCTTCGTCCGTCAAACTTAGACTGCGGGGAGGTGGGGTTTTGTGATACGACGGCTCGTTACTGCCGCGCTACGACCGGGGTGACTCTTCGCCTGCATACTGCCTTCTAATTTGGTGGATGGCATTTGGGCCCGCGCGCTGCATGGCCCGCATGTCGGTGAACAAAAGTATAACGGCATTCAGTAGAGGGAGACGTTTCAATGACCTAGGAGGAGCCAGAAGCGGTAGAGTGTCTCCACTGTACTAGTAGTAATTGTTTTTCTAGGTAGCTGTAGAGTGTCTCCACTGTACTAGTAGTAATTGTTTCTCTGGTCCCAAGACAAAACAGTCCATCCACACTAGTAAATAGTAAAATCAATTCAAAAGCCCATATATTTACTGAATGAGAGGCGCTACCC
>NC_057802.1:138082929-138086383 GCF_018294505.1 Triticum aestivum
ACGTCAGCTCGCTCCACTCGTACCCCCAAATTCCTCACCTCACTCCTACAGAAAACCCCAGCTCCCCTTCTTCCTCACTCCTACAGAAAACCCCCAGCTCCCCTTCTTCTTCGCTCGCACTACAACTAGGCTCGTCATTCGTTACTCTGCTCAAATCCGTGAGCGCGACGCGACGCTCTCGAGGAAAATGGAGTCGGCTGACCCCAACGCCAAGAAGATGAGGCTCCCGCCAGCGGCGACGCCTGTTGTAGATCCCGCACCCAGCTGCGCGGGGAGAAGCGGCGACCCCGCCCCCACCGGATCCCAGGAACCCGTAGAATCTCGGGTGGACCGCATCAGCGATCTCCCGGACGCCGTCCTTGGGGAGATCATCTCGCTTCTCCCCACCAAGGATTGCTGCCGCACCCAAGTCCTCTCAATTCGGTGGCGCCCTCTATGGCACGTCGTGCCCCTTAATCTCGACTGTCGTCAGCTATCTCTCTTCAATGATTTTGAAATCCCCAGAGCCATCATCTCCTCCCACCAGGGCTCCGTTCAAAGCCTCTGCATCCCGTCATGCTACCTGAGCAAGCATACCATGCCCTGCACGGTGGACGCCTGGCTGAAATCCCCTGAATTCACAGAACTACAGCTGCTTGAGTTCTACTATTCCCCTGGAAATCACATACCACATACCGAACGCCATGAACTTGTTCCCTCAGCACCGATGTCCATCTCGCGGTTTTCTTCCTCTCTCCACACCGCCACCTTTGCACTGTGCTACCTACCAGACAATCTGGTACTAAACCTTCGACTCCCATTTCTCAAGAAACTTTCACTTGTGCGGGTTCGTATATTGGAGGCCTCATTGCACAGCATCATCCACTCCAGTTGCCCTGCGCTGGAGTGCTTGGTGCTTGTTTTCAAAGTTAGAATCGGTTGTCTCCAAATAAAGTCGCCTAACCTTGTAAGAATTGGAATTTCTTTTGACGGAAGGCAGCTCATCATCCAAGATGCCCCTTCACTTCAAAGGTTGATCCTTGATTCTAGTTATTCACCATTGCAAATAACCTTCCTCTCTGCGCCTAAACTGGAGACCTTGGGTGTAATACATGATCTTCGTGCTCATTTCAATATGGTGTTTGGCTCCACAGTTCTTCAGGTACTTTATATTATCATCTACACTTGTAACCATAAGCTGCATTTTAAATTTCTGCGCATAATTTATATATCATCTTGGAGTACACATTTTGTACTAATATTATGTTCTATGCTCAATGAAGAGTTTCTCCATGGATGGCCTATCAATGGTGCTGGATTCTGTCAAGATCTTATATATCCAAATGAATAGTTTTGATCTGAACAAGATTATTGGCTTGCTGCAATGCTTTCCATGTCTGGAGAAGTTGTATATAAAGGTGATAATTTCACGCACATTTGAAGCCCGCATATAGTGTACTAGAATTAACCGTTCAGTTGTTGCTCTTTCGACACTCTTCTTTTAGACCTTAACTGTTCTCAATCTTCATGTCTATTTAGGCAACAGGACGGGGTAAGAAAGTTATAACCAATCGGTGGATTCGTAAGCATCGGGATTTTCTCACTTCTCATGAGATTCAATTGAAGACAATAACGCTAGAACGTGCAAACACAAGATTTGTCACATTCTTCCTGCTGAATGCGAGGTTACTATTGTCCATCAGGCTTAAGTTTATCAGCAGCATGGTTTTGACGGATGGGTATGTTGAAGAGCAAAAAAAAGGAGTTTCAAGTGGGCAAAAGAGCTTCTGAACGTGCCGGGCTTCTATTTACAACATATTGTGGTCATAATCCAGTAAATTTTACGACCCAGGATGTTCATTCTATGGACCTAACCGATCCATTTGACTGTGACTGCCGAAAACAGTGTTGGAGTTAGATGTTGTTTCCCTTTTCAATCTGGTTTTTTTGTAAACCTGATGAACAATTAACCCTCGTGCTTTTGTACAGTTTGTAAGCTGGAGTTAGATGTTCCTGCCCTTTTCAACTCGGCTGTGACTGTCATATTTTCTTTGAAACAAGGCAAATGGCTTGCCATTCGTTTAATTTAGAGTGAAATATTGTAACAAATCCCTACCAAGGGAAATAACATCACTCTCGTCGGCTGCTTGAGCTCACTGTGCATTACAGAAGCCAAGTGATTAGCCCCCACCAGCACCCACAAACTTATTTCGAACTAGCACATCAAATGGGCTGTAAATTTTCATAGGAAAGGCTGCATGACCGTGACAAATTTGGATTCTGACATTTGGGACCCGCGAGGAAATAGCCTATCCAAGGTGGTGTCGACTTACTAGCCTGTCAACAAACGATTCTGCCTACCAGCCGTTGGATTGACATCCAACATCTGTCGTGTATCTTCTATCTCTTGTCTTCTTCTTCCTCCAGCCGCCCAAACCAAACCACCCCGTCGGCTCCGCCTGGTCCCGCCTCCCATGGCTGGCTGCGCCTCCGCCGCCCTACCGTACGTACCCTCCAACGTTGGCCAGTCCCTCCCTCTATTCCCCCACACGTCCTCTTATTCTCCGGCGACGTCAGCCCCAACATGCACCCGCGCCCGAACCAGTCAACCCTCGTACTCCCCTCCGCCTGCGACAGGACTGGCGCATCTTCAACGGCTCCTGTTCGTTCCGTCCGAGGCCTCGCCGTCGTCCTCCGCCTTGCGGCCTTGGTTCGCTCATCGTGCGCGGTGCGCCGCCCTCTTGCGTTGTCAACGTTGTCAACAACCGAGAGGGACAAGGAGATGACTGTACGTGGAGAGGATGACATGTAACACCCCGGATGTAACTTTCCATATTTGTAACTCCAACTCTTGCCATTTTCGGCTTTGTGTTATGATATTCCCTTCACGGCCGGGTTTTGTCTTTCATTTTGCATTTTGTTCATGTCATGCATCTCATATCATGTCATCATGTGCACTGCATTTGCATACGTGTTCGTCTCTTGCATCCGAGCATTTTCCCCGTTGTCCGTTTTGCAATCCGGCACTCCCACCTCCTCCGGTGCACCCCGTTTCGTTTCTTTTCGTGAGCGGGTGTTGAACGTTCTTGGAATGGACCGAGACTTGTCAAGTGGCCTTGGTATACCACCGGTAGACCACTGGTCAAGTTCCGTTTCATTTGGAGGTCGTTTGATGCTCCAACGGTTAACCGGGTAACCGCAAAGTCCTTTTGTGTGTTGCAGCAAAACCCTCTCCAAACAGCCCAAAACCCCTCTAAGTCTCTTCCATGCTCTAGGTCGTTCGATCATGATCGTGTGGGCGAAAACCGTGCTCCATTTGGAGTCTCCTAGCTCCCACTACCTATAATTATGTGTCTCTCCCAAATCCTCCCGTAGTCCAAAACCCTAAAAATCGCCCTCCGGCGCCGCCGGACGAAGCCGCCGCCGCCCCGCAGCCACTCCGCGCCCGCCACGTGTCCCGCGCCGCCCACCTCTG
>NC_057802.1:138086853-138095280 GCF_018294505.1 Triticum aestivum
CCTCGCCGCCCCCGTGCCCCGGCGCCTCCTCCCCGTCTCCGGCTCCTCCTCCGCGCGCCTCCTCCCCGCCGGCCCTCTCCTCCGTCTTCCCCGGCGAGCGCCCTTGCTCCGGCGAGCTTCGGCCGTCCCCAAGCTCGAGCACCGGCCCGATCCAGATCCAGGCGCAGTGGTTGACTTTCTTCCCCTCTCCCGTTTTCTCCAAGTCCCCGAGTTTTTACATTATATGCTCATGTACATCGCATCATAACTCTCTGCATATAGTTCTGTTTTGCGCATGTAATATATAGAAATGTTTGTCCCGTGATGCTCTTCATTTTGTTCCATTGCACCATGTTCATTTGAGTCCATCTTGATGCCAAAATCTCTGGTGCAATAGTGCTAGTTGTTGTTAACTGCTGTTACTTATCAGAACTTGAGGCTTTGTTATTTTTGTTGCATTTAATCTGTGCAACTTATGGGCATGAGCTCTACATGTGTTTTGTTTTATGACATACCGTCTTTACAGAGGTGTATGCCATGTATATTTGTGATCTCTGTGGTGACTAGCACAAGCATGCAAACTAGGCTTCGTGATGTTTCTGATTTCAGGGACTTAGTAAATTTACCAAGTCTTTAGCTGTTGTTATTTTGTTGCTATGTATCCATGTGGCTACAGAGAGATCTATACTCCTTTTGGATATGTTCAGTAAGGATGTTTTGTAGATATTTTTGTAATTGATCCATTCCTGCCCCTGTTTGCATTTATGGAGTGCCATAGCATGACTCAATCTTGCTCTACTTTTGCTATAAAATATTTCTGGCAGATTGTTTACGTGTTATTCAATTTTGCCAAGCTTGTTGTAGTTGATCCATACATGCTATGTACTTGCTCTTGCTATGGATAGCTTCATAAACTTGCCATCTTGCTGTAGGTATGCTTTTTTTGTCATGCATTGCTTTGTGGTGAGTGCATCAAGCTCACCAAGCAGCCTGCGGGGCCACCACGGGGAAACTCGAGGCCAGTGCTCCTTCGAGTGTTGGTCCGAACCGAGCAGCCTGCGGGGCCACCACGGGGAAACTCGAGGACTGGTTTTACTCGTAGCTTGACTTATCCGGTGTGCCCTGAGAACGAGATATGTGCAGCTCCTATCGGGATTTGTCGGCGCATCGGGCGGCTTTGCTGGTCTTGTTTTACCATTGTCGAAATGTCTTGTAAACCGGGATTCCGAGACTGATCGGGTCTTTCTGGGAGAAGGTTTATCCTTCGTTGACCGTGAGAGCTTATGATGGGCTAAGTTGGGACACCCCTGCAGGGTATTATCTTTCGAAAGCCGTGCCCGCGGTTATGAGGCAGATGGGAATTTGTTAATGTCCGGTTGTAGAGAACTTGTCACTTGACTTAATTAAAATACATCAATCGTGTGTGTAGCCGTGATGGTCTCTTCTCGGCGGAGTCCGGGAAGTGAACATGGTTTGAGTTATGCATGAACGTAAGTAGTTTCAGGATCACTTCTTGATCATTTCTAGCTTCGCGGCCGTTCCGCTGCTTCTCTTCTCGCTCTCATTTGCGTATGTTAGCCACCATATATGCTTAGTGCCTGCTGCAGTTCCACCTCATTACACCATCCTTTCCTATAAGCTTAAATAGTCTTGATCTCACGGGTGTGAGATTGCTGAGTCCTCGTGACTCACAGATTCTACCAAAACAGTTGCAGGTGCCGACGATGCCAGTGCAGGTGACGAAACCGAGCTCAAGTGGGAGTTCGACGAGGAACGTGGTCGTTACTATGTGTCTTTTCCTGATGATCAGTAGTGGAGCCCAGTTGGGACGATCGGGGATCTAGCATTTGGGGTTATCTTATTTTCATTTGGATTTGGCCGTAGCCGGTCTATATGTGTGGATTTTGGATGATGTATGAATTATATTTATGTATTGTGTGAAGTGGCGATTGTAAGCCAACTCTCGTTATCCCATTTTTGTTCCTTACATGGGATTGTGTGAAGATGACCCTTCTTGCGACAAAACCACAATGTGGTTATGCCTCTAAGTTGTGCCTCGACACGTGGGAGATATAGCCGCATCGTGGGCGTTACAAGTTGGTAATCAGAGCCATCCCCGACTTAGGAGCCCCCTACTTGATCGAATCGCTGGCGTTGTTGAGTCTAGAACAAAAATGTTTTTAGTCTTAGGATTATATATATCGGAGAGTAGGATTCTTTTTACTCCTCAGTCCCTTCGTCACTCTGGTGAGGCCTCCTGACGTGGAAGTTTTGACTCTTCTCTCCTCAAATTTCACTAAAAAAAATTTTAGGATCACGCGGGTATCTTAGAATCGTTCCGATGGTTTTGTGACGAGAACATTGTTCTTGGTGCCTCCTGACATTTAGGGGTTGTGGCAGTGTCCCGGGGAGTTGAGCTCCGAGGTGTTGTCGTCACAATTTTATCGTTGCAGTTCTGGAATACCTGAGTTTCGCCGACATCGAAATCTCTTTTATGCAGTTGTTGGTGAGATCACCTCGACGCCACCCAGTACTGGGGTGGGAGTTCGGGAGTATTGCCATAACTCGTATAACGGATGCTTTTCGAAGGTTGAGGTAAACGATTTCCGAAGGATTCTTGGTTATGTGTTGACGGATGGATACAGCGGGATCTAGGGATTGCTAGTTTGGGTGATATATTTTGTGTCCCCTGTATCCCCAACACCAGATTGCATAACCAGAAAGTTTCGGGAGTTTATAAGTGGGAATTCAAGTAGCTCCTAGGATATCTTTCCGACAGACGCATGATATGAGATTGGGGTTCGACGTCTAGTGGTCCGCCTTTCCACGGTTGGTTTTACAGTGGTCTCGTAGTGTCTTAAAGAGTCCTTGGCTATGCCGACTCGGGGACGCTTCGTATGTCATGTGCACTGCCTTGTACATGATGGTGCTGTACGATTGAGCCCGTGTGGGCCCCACCACGAAAACTTCGGACGAAATCTCTATCATATGTTTGTTCTGGCTTATTCTGCAAGCCAATACTTTGTTTTTGTTTTGAATTGTGGTATTCGAGTTGCTTCGAAGTCAAATGTTGATTCCATACCTTTTTCTAAGTGGCTTCTCAACTTAATGGAAGTGTGATGATTTACTATGGAATTCATTCGTTCATCCTCGTTCGAATGTTTATTGTGAAGACTATATGTTGCAATTTCTATGCGTTGATTCAACTTGACTATCTGTCTATCAAGATGCTAACGGATGTCACCCTCTTCAGGATGGCTCCGCCAACGCATCAGAATCCGGAATGCAATGAAGGAAGTCAGGCGAACCCTCCGCCACCACCTCCGCCTCCGGAGGCATGGCAAGCTATCATGGCAGCCACCAACGCCAATGCTCAGATGATTCTGCAACTCTTGCAAGAACGCACCCAAGGGCAAGGCAATCAAGGAAATCAAGGCCAAGGCAACAATCAGCCTAACTTCGCTACCCTCAACCAGTTTCTCGCAAATCAGCCCAAGTCTTTCAGCTACTGTGCCGAGGCCACGGATGCCGATGATTGGCTCGTGGACATCAACAAGCATTTTGAATGTAGCAATGTCAGGCCTGAGGACTATGTCAAGTTTGCTTCTTTTCAGCTCAAGGACCAAGCTGTTGATTGGTATCAACAATACAAAGATTCCAAAGGAGGTCGTGTGATCACTTGGACTGACTTCTGTCGGGATTTCAAAGCGCACCACATTCCACAAAGTGTTGTTGAGAGCAAGTGTGAGGAGTTCCGCAATCTCAAGCAAGGCAACATGTCTGTGTATCAATTCAACATCCAGTTTCAGAAACTTGCTCGCTTCGCTAAACAAGACGTTCCTGATGAAAAGAGCATGATCTATCACTTCAGAGGTGGCCTTAGAGAGGATCTGCAGTTAGCTCTCGTTCTTGTTGAGCCTACTCAGTTTGATCAATTCTATAACATGGCACTGAAGCAAGAGGCTGCTCAGCTCAAGTGTGAGGCTTCTAAGAAGAGAGTCAGGGACACATTTCAGTCTTCTTCTTCCTCACTAGTGGCTGCTAAGCAACAGAAGTTCTGGTTGCCTCCTCCTCCGTTTCGTCAGCCTTACCAGCAGAAGAACAAAGGTGGCCATGGATCTTCCCACTCTTCCAACTCTGGCTATCAGAACAAGTCTCAGAATCAAGCTCCAAAGTCGAATGCTCCTTATCATCGTCCACTCTTAGAGGTGACTTGCAACAAGTGTCAGCAGAAAGGTCACTATGCTAACAAGTGCTTCAACCAAAGGCGCCTTCCGCCTCCTCCTCCTGTGAGATCTTCCAGCAATGTAGTGGACAAGCATAATCCAAAGTCTGCAAAGGTGAACATGATGAATGCAGCTCAAGCGGAGGAATCTACTGATGTGATATGGGTAATCTCTCAGTTAATGATATTCCTGCAAAAGTTCTTTTTGATACTGGTGCTTCGCTTTGTTTCATGTCAAGACCGTTTTTTGCCAAGCATGAATTCACTTGTTCACATCTGAGTAAACCCATGGATGTCGTTTCTCCGGGTAAACGATTGAGTTCTAGTTTGGTGGTTCCGGATGTTTCCGTCAAGATGGGAAACTATAAATTTCTGTCTTCTCCAGTTGTTCTTGGTGACTCGGATATTGATCTTATTCTCGGGATGGACTGGCTTTCTAAGCACAAGGCTCAACTTGATTGTGCTGCCAGGGAAATTCAATTGACACACTCTTCTGAGGATGTGATTATTTATGCCGCTCGTGATGAAACCATTTGGTTGTTTTCTCTCAATGAGAAGGGCGAATTGGATGCCATCTCTCAGATTCCAGTCGTTTGTGAGTATCAAGATGTCTTTCCAGAAGAGCTTCCGGGTATGCCTCCTCACCGGCCAGTTGAGTTCGTTATCGCTCTTGAGCCGGGCACGGAACCCGTTTGCAAGCGTCCATACAAGCTTGGACCCAAGGAGCTGAAGGAATTGAAGAAACAGCTCGATGAACAAGAGCGTCTGGGTTTGATCAGACCGAGTTCATCTCCATGGGGTTGTGGTGTTCTTTTTGTCCAGAAGAAGGATGGCACGGACCGACTTTGTGTCGACTACCGTCCATTGAACAAGAAGACAATCAAGAACAAGTATCCACTTCCCAACATCAATGAGCTATTCAAGCAACTCAAAGGTGCTAAAGTATTCTCCAAGCTTGACCTTCGTATGGGTTATCACCAGATTCGCATTCGTGAAGAAGATACTCCCAAGACAGCATTCAGAACAAGCTTTGGTTCCTATGAATATACTGTCATGTCTTTCGGCCTTGTCAATGCTCCTCCAACATTCTCTCGGATGATGAATTTCATCTTCAACCCCTATACCAATGAATTCGTCCTGGTGTATCTCGATGATATTTTGGTCTTCTCCAAGAATAAGAAGGATCATGCCAAACATTTGCGATTGGTGCTCGACAAGCTCAGAGAGTATCAATTTTATGCAAAGTTTTCCAAATGTGAGTTTTGGCTCGATGAAGTTCTTTACCTTGGTCACATCATCTCTGCCAAGGGCATCGCTGTTAACCCCGAGAAGGTGTCTGCAATTGTGAATTGGGAACCTCCTCAGAATGTCAAGCAGCTTCGCAGTTTTCTTGGTCTTGCAAGCTATTGCCGAAGATTCGTTGAGAATTTCTCTAAGATTGCAAAGCCTCTTTCCAACCTCCTCCAGAAGCATGTGAAGTATGTCTGGTCTCCTGAGTGTGACGTTGCTTTCAACACTCTCAAAGAGAAACTCGTCACAGCTCCTGTCTTAACTCCTCCTGACGAATCCAAGTCATTCGAAGTTTTCTGTGATGCTTCTCTCCAAGGTCTCGGTGCTGTGTTAATGCAAGAGAAGAAAGTTGTGGCCTATACCTCTCGTCAATTGAAGCCCAACGAAAAGAACTACTCCACTCACGATCTTGAGTTGGCGGCAGTTGTCCATGCATTAATAACGTGGAGACATCTCTTGTTGGGAAGAAAAGTGGACATATTCACCGATCACAAGAGTCTCAAGTACATCTTCACTCAGCCCAACCTCAACCTCAGGTAGACTCGATGGGTCGAAATGATTCAAGAGTACAATCCGAGTATTGAATATACTCCAGGCAAGGCCAATGTCATTGCAGATGCTTTAAGCAGGAAGGCTTATTGCAACAGCTTAATTCTCAAGCCATTCCAACCGGATCTTTGTGAAGCTTTCCGCAAGCTGAATCTCCAAGTTGTTCCTCAAGGCTTTCTTGCCAACCTCATAGTCTCTCCTACTTTGGAAGATCAAATTCGTGAGGCACAACTTCTTGATGCCATGGTGAAGAAGGTGAAACGTGGTATCGACAAGGGTCTCTCCAAATACAAGTGCTATCGCATTGGTGACAGAGACACTTTATTCTTCGAGGACCGGATTGTGGTTCCTAAAGGTGATCTAAGGAAAGTCATTTTGAACGAGGCGCACAATTCTCTCCTTTCCATTCATCCTAGAAGTACGAAGATGTACCATGACCTCAAGCAGTCGTATTGGTGGACTCGAATGAAGCGAGAAATCGCCCAATTCGTGAACGAATCTGATGTCTGTCGAAGGCTGAAAGCAGAACACCAACGACCAGCTGGTCTCCTCCAACCTCTTGCTATCCCAGAATGGAAGTTTGATCATATCGAAATGGACTTCGTGACTGGATTTCCAAACTCCAAGCATGGAAATGATGCTATCTTCATTGTCATCGACAAGCTTTCTAAAGTGGCTCATTTCCTTCCAATCAAAGAGTCTATCACAGCAGCTCAGTTGGCAGAGCTATACACCTCCAGGATTGTCTCCTTGCACGGCATTCCACAATTGATTTCTTCAGATCGTGGAAGCATCTTCACTTCTAAGTTCTGGGACTCCTTCCAGAAGGCCATGGGCACCAACATTCGCTTCAGCACAGCTTTCCATCCTCAAACTAGTGGCCAAGTCGAGCGAGTCAATCAAATTCTTGAAGATATGCTCAGAGCTTGTGTCATTTCCTTTGGCATGAATTGGGAAGATTGTCTTCCATATGCCGAATTCTCCTACAACAACAGCTTCCAAGCGAGTTCGGGCAAGGCCCCATTCGAGATTCTCTATGGCAGAAAGTGTCGTACTCCTCTCAATTGGTCAGAGACTGGTGAACGCCAACTTCTTGGCAATGACTTAATCACAGAGGCTGAAGAAATGTGTAAAGTCATCCGTGAAAATCTCAAAGCCGCGCAATCGCGCCAGAAGAGTTACTATGATAGTAAGCACCGTGATTTGGCTTTCGAGATCGGAGACCATGTCTACCTCCGCGTCTCTCCAATGAAAGGCACCCGTCGCTTCGGTATCAAAGGGAAGCTTGCCCCTAGATACGTGGGTCCTTTCAAGATCATTGGCAAAAGAGGCGACCTCGCCTATCAACTTGAGCTTCCTTCCAACTTCGCGAACATGCACGATGTGTTCCATGTGTCACAGCATCGCAAGTGCTTCAAGACGCCTGAGCGCACCATCAACTTCCAAGAGATTGACCTCCAAGAAGATATGTCTTATCATGAGCACCCCGTTGCTATTCTTGAAGAAACTGAGCGCAAGACTCGCAACAAGTCAATCAAATTCCTGAAAGTGAAGTGCTCGCACCATTCCGACCGAGAAGCCACCGGGGAACGCGAGGACCACCTCCGTTCCGAATATCCGGAGTTCTTTCTGTCCTAGATCTCGGGACGAGATCCTCTCGTAGTGGTGGAGTGTTGTAACACCCCGGATGTAACTTTCCATATTTGTAACTCCAACTCTTGCCATTTTCAGCTTTGTGTTATGATATTCCCTTCGTGGTCGGGTTTTGTCTTTCGTTTTGCATTTTGTTCATGTCATGCATCTCATATCATGTCATCATGTGCATTGCATTTGCATACGTGTTCGTCTCTTGCATCCGAGCATTTTCCCCGTTGTCCGTTTTGCAATCCGGCACTCCCACCTCCTCCGGCGCACCCCTTTTCGTTTCTTTTTGTGAGCGGGTGTTGAATGTTCTCGGAATGGACCGAGGCTTGTCAAGTGGCCTTGGTATACCACCGGTAGACCACCGGTCAAGTTTCGTTTCATTTGGAGGTCGTTTGATGCTCCAACGGTTAACCGGGTAACCGCAAAGTCCTTTTGTGTGTTGCAGCAAAAACCCTCTCCAAACAGCCCAAAACCCCTCTAAGTCTCTTCCATGCTTTAGTTCGTTCGATCACGATCGTGTGGGCGAAAACCGTGCTCCATTTGGAGTCTCCTAGCTCCCTCTACCTATAAATATGTGTCTCTCCCGAATCCTCCCGCAGTCCAAAACCATAAAAATCGCCCTCCGGCGCCGCCGGACGTGTCCGTACCGCGCCGGACGAAGCCGCCGCCGCCACGCAGCCACTCCGCGCCCGCCACGTGTCCCGCGCCGCCCACCTCCGCCGCCAGGCCCGCGCGGGGCC
>NC_057802.1:138095575-138206907 GCF_018294505.1 Triticum aestivum
CGCCCCCGTGCCCCGGCGCCTCCTCCCCGTCTCCGGCTCCTCCTTCGCGCGCCTCCTCCCCGCCGGCCCTCTCCTCCGTCTTCCCCGGCAAGCGCCCTTGCTCCGGCGAGCTTCGGCCGTCCCCGAGCTCGAGCACCGGCCCGATCTACATCCAGGCGAAGTGGTTGACTTTCTTCCCCTCTCCCGTTTTCTCCAAGTCCCCGAGTTTTTACATTATATGCTCATGTTCATCGCATCATAACTCTCTGCATATAGTTCTGTTTTGCGCGTGTAATATATAGAAATGGTTGTCCCGTGATGCTCTTCATTTTGTTCCATTGCACCATGTTCATTTGAGTCCATCTTGATGCCAAAATCTCTGGTGCAATAGTGCTAGTTGCTGTTAACTGCTGTTACTTATCAGAACTTGAGGCTTTGTTATTTTTGTTGCATTTAATCTGTGCAACTTATGGGCATGAGCTCTACATGTGTTTTGTCGTATGCCATGCCATCTTTACAGAGGTGTATGCCATGTATATTTGTGATCTCTGTGGTGACTAGCACAAGCATGCAAACTAGGCTTCGTGATGTTTCTGATTTCAGGGACTTAGTAAATTTACCAAGTCTTTGTCTGCTGTTATTTTGTTGCTATGTATCCATGTGGCTACAGAGAGATCTATACTCCTTTTGGATATATTCAGTAAGGATGTTTTGTAGATATTTTTGTAGTTGATCCATTCCTGCCCCTGTTTGCATTTATGGAGTGCCATAGCATGACTCAATCTTGCTCTACTTTTGCTATAAAATATTTCTGGCAGATTGTTTACGTGTTATTCAATTTTGCCAAGCTTGTTGTAGTTGATCCATACATGCTATGTACTTGATCTTGCCATGGATAGCTTCATAAACTTGCCATCTTGCTGTAGGTATGCTTTTTTGTCATTTATTTCTTTGTGGTGAGTGCATCAAGCTCACCAAGATGCCTTCATATTATTGTTTCTGCCATGCTCTGTTTTCTGCCAAGTCTGAAACCTGTTAACGAAACTTGCTATGTTTACATGGTTGCCATCATATCTTCTGTTCCTTTTTGGCTTATGGTCAGTAAGGGACTTTTGTCATATGCATTTAGTAGATTCATGCCATGCCTTTTTTTGCCATGTTAAGTTCATTTAGCATGTTTATTTCTTGCTCTAAACATTGCTACCTGATGTTGTTTATGCCATGTCCAGTATTTTCACCAAGTCTGTGAACCTGTTATCTTTTGCACTTTTGCCATGCTTGTTTGAACCTGCTGTGGTGTGAACTAGCCGTAGCTCAGTGTTCATATTTTGTCAAGAATCTCCTGTAGATTACTGTCATATGCTTTGTTGCTATGTTGGAGTGCTGTTGCATTGTTACTTGTTGTATTCTAAGTGCTATCATGCTGTTAATCACAGATTCGTGTCATTCTTGTTTTGCTTGCCATTTGCGAACCGTGCATCCGTTTCCGGTGATCTTTATATCGATTTCAACCGAAATCATCTCATCTTTCCAGTGGCATGCTTGGTTTGCCAAGTTACTGCCTTGTTCATCATTTTTCGTCCGGAGCACGCATATGCATCGCATACCACATCTCGCATACCATTCATGTTTTGCATCATGTTGCTTGTGCATTTCCCGTGATTGATTGTGGTTCCGTTGCTTGTGTTCTTGTTTTGGGTAGAGCCGGGAGACGAGTTCGTGAACGAGGAACCTGTTGAGTACGCTTATGAGGATCAAGTTTTCGACAACTCTGAGAACTTTGCAGGCAAGATGACCATACCCTCGAAATCACTTCTATCTTTGCTTTGCTAGTTGTTCGTTCCATTGCCATGCTGCGCTACCTACCACTTGCTATATCATGCCTCCCATATTGCCATGTCAAGACTCTAACCATCCTTTTCCTAGCAAACCGTTGTTTGGCTAAGTTACCGCTTTTGCTCAGCCCTTCTTATAGCGTTGCTAGTTGCAGGTGAAGATGAAGTTGGTTCCATGTTGGAACATGGATATTTTGGAATATCACAATATCTCTTATTTAATTAATGCATCTATATATTTGGTAAAGGGTGGAAGGCTCGGCCTTATGCCTGGTGTTTTGTTCCACTCTTGCCGCCCTAGTTTTCCGCCATACCGGTATTATGTTCCTTGAGTTTGCGTTCCTTATGCGGTTGGGTGATTTATGGGACCCCCTTGACAGTTCGCCTTGAATAAAACTCCTCCAGCAAGGCCCAACCTTGGTTTTATCATTTGCCACCTAAGCCTTTTCCCCCGGGTTTTCGCGAGCCCGAGGGTCATCTTTATTTTAACCCCCCCCCCCCCGGGCCAGTGCTCCTTCGAGTGTTGGTCCGAACCGAGCAGCCTGCGGGGCCACCACGGGGAAACTCGAGGACTGGTTTTACTCGTAGCTTGACTTATCCGGTGTGCCCTGAGAACGAGATATGTGCAGCTCCTATCGGGATTTGTCGGCGCATCGGGCGGCTTTGCTGGTCTTGTTTTACCATTGTCGAAATGTCTTGTAAACCGGGATTCCGAGACTGATCGGGTCTTTCCGGGAGAAGGTTTATCCTTCGTTGACCGTGAGAGCTTATGATGGGCTAAGTTGGGACACCCCTGCAGGGTATTATCTTTCGAAAGCCGTGCCTGCGGTTATGAGGCAGATGGAAATTTGTTAATGTCCGGTTGTAGAGAACTTGTCACTTGACTTAATGAAAATACATCAATCGTGTGTGTAGTCGTGATGGTCTCTTCTCGGCGGAGTCCGGGAAGTGAACATGGTTTGAGTTATGCATGAACGTAAGTAGTTTCAGGATCACTTCTTGATCATTTCTAGCTTCGCGACCGTTCCACTGCTTCTCTTCTCGCTCTCATTTGCGTATGTTAGCCACCATATATGCTTAGTGCCTGCTGCAGTTCCACCTCATTACACCATCCTTTCCTATAAGCTTAAATAGTCTTGATCTCACGGGTGTGAGATTGCTGAGTCCTCGTGACTCACAGATTCTACCAAAATAGTTGCAGGTGCCGACGATGCCAGTGCAGGTGACGAAACCGAGCTCAAGTGGGAGTTCGACGAGGAACGTGGTCGTTACTATGTGTCTTTTCCTGATGATCAGTAGTGGAGCCCAGTTGGGACGATCGGGGATCTAGCATTTGGGGTTATCTTATTTTCATTTGGATTTGACCGTAGCCGGTCTATATGTGTGGATTTTGGATGATGTATGAATTATATTTATGTGTTGTGTGAAGTGGCGATTGTAAGCCAACTCTCGTTATCCCATTCTTGTTCCTTACATGGGATTGTGTGAAGATGACCCTTCTTGCGACAAAACCACAATGCGGTTATGCCTCTAAGTCATGCCTCGACACGTGGGAGATATAGCCGCATCGTGGGCGTTACATGACAGTAGGGACCCACCAGCGTCATGGCAGTACGCAAGCAAGTGCCTCTATAGTACAAGCCCAAAAATATGGTTCCTCATAATGGTTGGACATCTGGGGCTCACGCCATTGCCAACGTAGTCAATAGACGAGAGAATTACACTACGAGCGGCTGACACCAGGGACCCAGCAAGTCGCGTAGTTTTTTTTCTTTTGAGGAACAAGCAGTTGTTATTTATACTAGTTTTAGCGACGGGCCAGGGTAACAACGGGACTGCGCGGGGGCTGTGGCCCGTCTAGCCAGGGTTTTATTTATGTTTACCACATCATGAGCCTAGTTGTGTTTTTTTCTTGCTGAAAATGGCTAGCCCAGTTCTATTTTTTTAAAGAAATACCCAAACAAGGCCTACTTGCTTTATCGGCCCTGCTGGGCTGCAAATCTTTCAAGACGAGGAGAGTTTCATTCGGTTTGCCGAGAAATGGGCTGTACATTTTTAAAACACATCAAACCGGGAATTAGTTTCAATTTTTTTCATTACAAGATCTTAAATTCCATTGATTTTGATGTGTGGACAATTATTTGGATTAAATATTTATATAAATTATTTTTCAAAATAGTTTGAATGTGAATCAATATTTCTGGATTAAAAACAGTTGACCGCACCGAAATATGCTAAATTTCGTATACTTTTTAACCGTGGCAACAATATGGGGTGTAATGCTAACAAAAAGAAGATGGGCTCCAAAAAAATCTTAAGAATTAGCAAATGGGTTGTACATTATTAGAAATAATGGCAGATGGGTTGTATGTTGTTTTTCCACAGATTTGAGGCTAACTTGTGCGCCTACTACAGGTTGACGTGTATGCTTTCATAAAAAAAGGTTGACGCACACGCAACGCCCTGTCAACTTAGTCAACACACGAGAGCAGTGACTGTTGGATGTCCATGCAACGGTCGTCGTGCTTCTTCAATCTCTGCTCTTCCTGCTCCAGCCGCTCAAACAAGCGCCGGCGGGACTGCCTGCTCCCTCCTCCCCGCGGCCGGCTGTGCTGCCGCGCAGGCCTCACTGCCCCACCGTACTCCCATCGCTGGCCTAGCCATCCCTCTACTCACCCACACCTGCTGCTATTCTCCGGCGACGACAGACGAACCAGTAAACCCTCGTACTCCTCCGCGTGGGAAACAACTGTCGAGTATTCCCTGGCTCCGTGTCGTTCCCTTCCTAGGCCTCGCCGCCGTCCACCGCCCTGGTGCTCTCGGCGCGGCCTGGTCAACGTGGTCAATGAACGACATCCATCGGAAGTGGACTGTACGTGGAGAGGCTGACAGCTGGGTCCACGGCTGCACGCAAGGAAATGCCTCCTTATTACGCGTAAAATAATGACTCTTCCACCTGACAGCTAGGACCCACAGGAAGGGCCTCTGTATTTCGCGAAAAAAACGTTCCCCACGCTGACAAGTCAGACCCACCAGCTATATCTTCGCACGCAAGGAAGTGCCTCCTTATTACGCCCAAAAAAATGAATACCCCCTGCTAGCTGGGACCCACCATATTGTTGGGCTGACTTGTGGGCCTACTAAGTTGACGGGGACGGAGGGCTTTGTCAACTTAGTCAATACTCCAGTGACCGTATGATGTCCATCCAACGGCCATAGTGCTTCTTCAACCTCTGGTCTTCTTGCTCCAGCCGCCCAAAGCAGCGCCGGTCGTGCCGCCTGCTCCCGCCTCCCGTGGCCGACTGTGCTACCGCGGAGGCCTTACTGCCCCCATACTACTCCCACCACTGGCCAGGCCATCCCTCCACTCACCCACACCCCCTGTTATTCTGCGGCGACAGCAGCCTCACACCGCAGCCGAACCAGTGAACGCTCATACTCCTCTCCGCGTGGGCATCCACTGTTGCGTCTTGCCCGGCTCCACGTCGTCCCCTTCATAGGCCTCGCCGTCGTCCACCGCCGTGGTGCTCTCGGCGCGGCGTGGTCAATGTGGTCAACGACCGACTTCCATCGGAAGAGTACTGTACGTGGAGAGGCTGACAGCTGGGTCCACGGCAGCCGCAAGGAAGTGCCTCCATATTACGCGGAAAATAATTATTCCTCCACCTGACAGCGGGGACCCACCGGACGGGCCACCAGTATTTTGCAAAAAAAATCGTTTCCCCCTGACTGTTGGGACCCACCGGACGGGCCACTGTATTTCGCGAAAAAACGTTCCCCCCGCTGTCAGCTCGGACCCACCGGAAGTGCCTCCTTACTACGCACAAAAAAATGAATACTCCCCCGGCTAGCTGGGACCCACCTTGGTGGGAGGCTGACTTGTGGGCCTACTAAGTTGACAGGGACGAAGGGCTTTGTCAACTTAGTCAATATGAACGATTCTAGCTCCAGTGACCGTACGATGTCCATCCAACGGCCGTAGTGCTTCTTCAACCTCTGGTCTTCTTGCTCCAGCCGCCCAAAGCAGCGCCGATCATGCCGCATGCTCCTGCCTCCCGTGGTCGGCTGTGCTGCCGCAGAGGCCTCACCGCCCCCTACTATTCCCACCGCTGGCCAGGCCTTGCAGCGACGGCAGCCTCACACCGCAGTCGAACCAGTGGAACCCTCGTACTCCTCTCCGCGCAGGCTTCCACTGCCGCGTCTTCCCCGGCTCTGCGTCGTCCCCTTCCTAGGCCTCGCCGTCGTCCACCGCCGTGGTGCTCTCCGCGCAGCGTGGTCAACATGGTCAAGGAATGACTTCCAACGGAAGAGTACTGTACGTGGAGAGGCTGACAGCAGGGTCCACGGCCACAGCCCAGTTTTTTTGTGATTTGCCAAGTAAGTCGCATTGTCGGGCCTGTTGGGCTGCAAATCTTTCAAGACGAGGAGAGCTTTCATTCGGCTGGCCGAGAAAATGGCCCATCAGTAATGAGAAATGGGTTGTACATTTTTAAAACACATCAAACCGGCAATTAGTTTCAAATATCTTTTTTTTCATTTCAAGATTTTAAATTACATTTATTTTTATGCGTGGAGAATTTGTTGCATTTTATATTGATATACATTTATTTTTAAAATCAGTTTGACTGTGAGCCAAAATTTCGGGATTAAAAACAGTTCGGACCGCACCGAAATATGCAAAATTTCGTGTAATTTTTTAAACGTGGCCACAATATGGGTTGTAATGCTAACAAAAAGAATATGGGCTCCAAAAAAACCTTAAGAATTAGAAAATGGGCTATAAATTATTAGAAATAATGGCAGATTGGTTGTATGCTGTTTTCCACAGATTTGAGGCTTTCCTAAAAAAAAGGTTGACGCACAAGCAGTGACTGTTGGATGTCCATCCAACGGCCGTCGTGCTTCTTCAATCTCTGCTCTTCCTGCTCTAGCCGCTCAAACAAGCGTCGGCGGCACTGCCTGCTCCCTCCTCCCCTCGGCCGACTGTGCTGCCGCGCAGGCCTCACCACCCCACCGTACTCCCATCGCTGGCCTAGCCATCCCTCTACTCACCCACACCTGCTGTTATTCTCTGGCGACGGCAGACGAACCAGTAAACCCTCGTACTCCTCCGTGTGGGAAAAAACTGCCGAGTATTCCCTAGCTCCGTGTCGTTCCCTTCCTAGGCCTCGCCGTCGTCCACCGCGCTGGTAATCTCGGCACGGCCTGGTCAACGTGGTCAATGAACGACATCCATCGGAAGTGGACTGTACGTGGAGAGGCTGACAACTGGGTCCACGGCCGCACGCAAGGAAATGCCTCCTTATTACGCGCAAAATAATGATTCCTCCACCTGACAGCTAGGACCCACAGGAAGGGCCTCTGTATTTCGCGAAAAAATGTCCCCCCGCTGACAGGTCGGACCCACCAGCTATATCTTCGCACGCAAGGAAGTGCCTCCTTATTACGCCCAAAAAAATGAATACCCCCCTGCTAGCTGGAACCCACCATATTGTTGGGCTGACTTGTGGGCCTACTAAGTTGACGGGGACGGAGGGCTTTGACAACTTAGTCAATACTCCAGTGACCGTATGATGTCCATCCAACGGCCATAGTGCTTCTTCAACCTCTGGTCTTCTTGCTCCAGCCGCCCAAAGCAGCGCCGGTCGTGCCGCCTGCTCCCGCCTCCCGTGGCCGGCTGTGCTACCGCGGAGGCCTCACTGCCCCCATACTACTCCCACCACTGGCCAGGCCATCCCTCCACTCACCCACACTCCCTGTTATTCTGCGGCGACGGCAGCCTCACACCGCAGCCGAACCAGTGAACGCTCGTACTCCTCTCCGCGTGGGCATCCACTGCCGCGTCTTGCCCGGCTCCACGTCGTCCCCTTCATAGGCCTCGCCGTCGTCCACCGCCGTGGTGCTCTCGGCGCGGCGTGGTCAATGTGGTCAACGACCGACTTCCATCGGAAGAGTACTGTACGTGGAGAGGCTGACAGCTGGGTCCACGGCAGCCGCAAGGAAGTGCCTCCTTATTACGCGGAAAATAATTATTCCTCCACCTAACAGCGGGGACCCACCGGACGGGCCACCAGTATCTTGTGAAAAAAATCGTTTCCCCCTGACTGCTGGGACCCACCGGACGGGCCACTGTATTTCGCGAAAAAACGTTCCCCCCGCTGTCAGCTCGGACCCACCGGAAGTGCCTCCTTATTACGCACAAAAAAAATGAATACTCCCCCGGCTAGCTGGGACCCACCTTGGTGGGAGGCTGACTTGTGGGCCTACTAAGTTGACAGGGACGAAGGGCTTTGTCAACTTAGTCAATATGAACGATTCTAGCTCCAGTGACCGTACGATGTCCATCCAACGGCCGTAGTGCTTCTTCAACCTCTGGTCTTCTTGCTCCAGCCGCCCAAAGCAGCGCCGATCGTGCCGCATGCTCCTGCCTCCCGTGGTCGGCTGTGCTGCCGCAAAGGCCTCACCGCCCCCTACTATTCCCACCGCTGGCCAGGCCCTGCAGCGACGGCAGCCTCACACCGCAGTCGAACCAGTGGAACCGTCGTACTCCTCTCCGCGCGGGCTTCCACTGCCGCGTCTTCCCCGGCTCCGCGTCGTCCCCTTCCTAGGCCTCGCCGTCGTCCACCGCCGTGGTGCTCTCCGCGCAGCGTGGTCAACATGGTCAAGGAATGACTTCCATCGGAAGAGTACTGTACGTGGAGAGGCTGACAGCAGGGTCCACGGCCACAGCCCAGTTTTTTTG
This sequence comes from Triticum aestivum, assembly GCF_018294505.1. NCBI lineage: Eukaryota > Viridiplantae > Streptophyta > Magnoliopsida > Poales > Poaceae > Triticum > Triticum aestivum. The sequence goes on from NC_057802.1 coordinate 138,104,132, forward strand.
TGATTTGCCAAGTAAGTCGCTTTGTCGGGCCTGTTGGGCTGCAAATCTTTCAAGACGAGGAGAGCTTTCATTCGGCTGGCCGAGAAAATGGCCCATCAGTAATGAGAAATGGGTTGTACATTTTTTAAACACATCAAACCGGCAATTAGTTTCAAATATCTTTTTTTTCATTTCAAGATTTTAAATTACATTCATTTTTATGCGTGGAGAATTTGTTGGATTTTATATTGATATACATTTATTTTTAAAATCAGTTTGAATGTGAGTCGAAATTTCGGGATTAAAAACAGTTCGGACCGCATCGAAATATGCAAAATTTCGTATAATTTTTTAAACGTGGCCACAATATGGGTTGTAATGCTAAAAAAAGAATATGGGCTCCAGAAAAACCTTAAGAATTAGAAAATGGGCTACGAATTATTAGAAATAATGGCAGATGGGTTGTATGCTGTTTTCCACAGATTTGAGGCTTTCCTAAAAAAAGGTTGACGCACAAGCAGTGACTGTTGGATGTCCATCCAACGGCCGTCGTGCTTCTTCAATCTCTGCTCTTCCTGCTCTAGCCGCTCAAACAAGCGCCGGCGGGACTGCCTGCTCCCTCCTCCCCGCGGCCGACTGTGCTGCCGCGCAGGCCTCACCACCCCACCGTACTCCCATCGCTGGCCTAGCCATCCCTCTACTCACCCACACCTGCTGTTATTCTCTGGCGACGGCAAACGAACCAGTAAACCCTCGTACTCCTCCGCGTGGGAAACAACTACCGAGTATTCCCTGGCTCCGTGTCGTTCCCTTCCTAGGCCTCGCCGTCGTCCACCGCCCTGGTGCTCTCGGCACGGCCTGGTCAACGTGGTCAATGAACGACATCCATCGGAAGTGGACTGTACGTGGAGAGGCTGACAACTGGGTCCACGGCCGCACGCAAGGAAACGCCTCCTTATTACGCGCAAAATAATGATTCCTCCACCTGACAGCTAGGACCCACAGGAAGGGCCTCTGTATTTCACGAAAAAATGTCCCCCCGCTAACAGGTCGGACCCACCAGCTATATCTTCGCACGCAAGGAAGTGCCTCCTTATTACGCCCCAAAAAATGAATACCCCCCTGCTAGCTGGGACCCACCATATTGTTGGGCTAACTTGTGGGCCTACTAAGTTGACGGGGACGGAGGGCTTTGTCAACTTAGTCAATACTCCAGTGACCGTATGATGTCCATCCAACGGCCATAGTGCTTCTTCAACCTCTGGTCTTCTTGCTCCAGCCGCCCAAAGCAGCACCGGTCGTGCCGCCTGCTCCTGCCTCCCATCGCCGACTGTGCTACCGCGGAGGCCTTACTGCCCCCATACTACTCCCACCACTGGCCAGGCCATCCCTCCACTCACCCACACCCCATGTTATTCTGCGGCGACGGCAGCCTCACACCGCAGCCGAACCAATCAACGCTCGTACTCCTCTTCGCGTGGGCATCAACTGCCGCGTCTTGCCCGGCTCCGCGCCATCCCCTTCCTAGGCCTCGCCGTCGTCCACCGCCGTGGTGCTCTCGGCGCGGCGTGGTCAATGTGGTCAACGACCGACTTCCATCGAAAGAGTACTGTACGTGGAGAGGCTGACAGCTGGGTCCACGGCAACCGCAAGGAAGTGCCTCCTTATTATGCGGAAAATAATTATTCCTCCACCTGACAGTGGGGACCCACCGGACGGGCCACCAGTATTTTGCGAAAAATATCGTTTCCCCCTGACTGTTGGGACCCACCGGACGGGCCACCGTATTTCGCGAAAAAAAGTTCCTCCCGCTGTCAGCTCGGACCCACCGGAAGTGCCTCCTTGTTACGCACAAAAAAATGAATACTCCCTCGGCTAGCTGGGACCCACCTTGGTGGGAGGCTGACTTGTGGGCCTACTAAGTTGACGGGGACGAAGGGCTTTGTCAACTTAGTCAATATGAACGATTCTAGCTCCAGTGACCGTACGATGTCCATCCAACGGCCGTAGTGCTTCTTCAACCTCTGGTCTTCTTGCTCCAGCCGCCCAAAGCAGCGCCGGTCGTGCCGCATGCTTTTGCCTCCCGTGGCCGGCTGTGCTGCCGCAGAGGCCTCACCGCCCCTACTATTCCCACCGCTGGCCAGGCCCTGCGGCGACGGCAGCCTCACACCGTAGCAGAACCAGTGAACCCTCGTACTCCTCTCTGCGCGGGCTTCCACTGCCGCGTCTTCCCCGGCTCCGCGTCGTCACCTTCCTAGGCCTCGCCGTCATCCACCGCCGTGGTGCTCTCCGCGGAGCATGGTCAACGTGGTCAAGGAACGACTTCCATCGAAAGAGTACTGTACGTGGAGAGGCTGACAGCTGGGTCCACGGCCACAGCCCAGTTTTTTTGTGATTTGCCAAGTAAGTCGCTTTGTCAGGCCTATTGGGCTGCAAATCTTTCAAGACGAGGAGAGCTTTCATTCGGCTGGCCGAGAAAATGGCCCATCAGTAATGAGAAATGGGTTGTACATTTTTAAAACACATCAAACCGGCAATTAGTTTGAAATATCTTTTTTTTCATTTCAAGATTTTAAATTACATTAATTTTTATGCGTGGAGAATTTGTTGGATTTTATATTGATATACATTTATATTTAAAATCGGTTTGAATGTGAGTCGAAATTTCGGGATTAAAAACAGTTCACACCGCACCGAAATATGCAAAATTTCGTATAATTTTTTAACCGTGGCCATAATATGGGTTGTAATGCTAACAAAAAGAATATGGGCTCCAAAAAAACCTTAAGAATTAGCAAATGGGCTATAAATTATTAGAAATAATGGCAGATGGGTTGTATGCTATTTGCCACAGATTTGAGGCTTTCCTAAAAAAAGGTTGACGCACAAGCACTGACTGTTGGATGTCCATCCAACGGCCGTCGTGCTTCTTCAATCTCTGCTCTTCCTGCTCCAGCCGCTCAAACAAGCACCGGCGGGACTGCCTGCTCCCTCCTCCCCGCAGCCGGCTGTGCTGCCGCGCAAGCCTCACCGCCCCACCGTACTCCCATCGCTGGCCTAGCCATCCCTCTACTCACCCACACCTGCTGTTATTCTCCGGCGACGGCAGATGAACCAGTAAACCCTCGTACTCCTCCGCGTGGGAAACAACTGCCGAGTATTCCCTGGCCCCGTGTCGTTCCCTTCCTAGGCCTCGTCGTTGTCCACCGCCCTGGTGCTCTCGGCGCGGCCTGGTCAATGTGGTCAATGAACGACATCCATCAGAAGTGGACTGTACGTGGAGAGGCTGACAGCTGGGTCCACGGCCGCACGCAAGGAAATGCCTCCTTATTACGCGCAAAATAATGATTCCTCCACCTGACAGCTAGGACCCACGGGAAGGGCCTCTGTATTTAATGAAAAAAACGTTCCCCCCGCTGACAGGTCGGACCCACCAGCTATCTTCGCACGCAAGGAAGTGCCTCCTTATTACGCTCAAAAAATGAATACCCCCCTGCTAGCTGGGACCCACCATATTGTTGGGCTGACTTGTGGGCCTACTAAGTTGACGGGGACGGAGGGCTTTGTCAACTTAGTCAATACTCTAGTGACCGTATGATGTCCATCCAACGGCCATAGTACTTCTTCAACCTCTGGTCTTCTTGCTCCAGCCGCCCAAAGCAGCGCCGGTCGTGCCGCCTGCTCCTGCCTCCCGTGGCCGGCTGTGCTACCGCGGAAGCCTCACCGCCCCCATACTACTCCCACCACTGGCCAGGCCATCCCTCCACTCACCCACACCCCCTGTTATTCTTCGGCGACGACAGCCTCACACCGCAGCCGAACCAGTGAACGCTTGTACTCCTCTCCGCGTGGGCATCCACTGCCGCGTCTTGCCCGGCTCTGCGTCGTCCCCTTCCTAGGCCTCACCGTCGTCCACCGCCGTGGTGCTCTCGGCGCAGCGTGGTCAATGTGGTCAACGACCGACTTCCATCGGAAGAGTACTGTACGTGGAGAGGCTGACAGCTGCGTCCACGGCAGCCGCAAGGAAGTGCCTCCTTATTACGCAGAAAATAATTATTCCTCCACCTGACAGCGGGGACCCACCGGACGGGCCACCAGTATTTTGCGAAAAAAATCGTTTCCCCTGACTATTGGGACCCACCGGATGGGCCACTGTATTTCGTGAAAAAAACGTTCCCCCCGCTGTCAGCTCGGACCCACCGGAAGTGCCTCCTTATTACGCACAAAAAATGAATACTCCCCCGGCTAGCTGGAACCCACCTTGGTGGGAGGCTGACTTGTGGGCCTACTAAGTTGATGGGGACGAAGGGCTTTGTCAACTTAGTCAATATGAACGATTCTAGCTCCAGTGACCGTACGATGTCCATCCAACGGTCGTAGTGCTTCTTCAACCTCTGGTCTTCTTGCTCCAGCCGCCCAAAGCAGTGCCGGTCGTGCCGCATGCTCCTGCCTCCCGTGGCCGGCTGTGCTGTCGCAGAGGCCTCACCGCCCCCTACTATTCCCACCGCTGGCCAGGCCCTGCGGCGACGGCAGCCTCACACCGCAGCCGAACCAGTGAACCCTCGTACTCCTCTCCGCACGGGCTTCCACTGCCGTGTCTTCCCCGGCTTCGCTTCGTCCCCTTCCTAGGCCTCGCCGTCGTCCACCGCCGTGGTGCTCTCTGCGCGCCGTGGTCAACGTGGTCAAGGAACGACTTCCATCGGAAGAGTACTGTACGTGGAGAGGCTGACAGTTGGGTCCACGGCCACAGCCCAGTTTTTTTGTGATTTGCCAAGTAAGTCGCTTTGTCAGGCCTGTTGGGCTGCAAATCTTTCAAGACGAGGAGAGATTTCATTCGGCTTGCCGAGTAAATGGCCCATCAGTAATGAGAAATGGGCTGTACATTTTTAAAACACATCAAACCGGCAATTAGTTTCAAATATCTTTTTTTTCATTTCATGATTTTAAATTACATTAATTTTTATGCGTGGAGAATTTGTTGGATTTTATATTGATATACATTTATTTTTAAAATCAGTTTGAATGTGAGTCAAAATTTCGGGATTAAAAACAGTTCGGACCGCACCGAAATATGCAAAATTTCGTATAATTTTTTAACCGTGGCCACAATATGGGCTGTAACGCTAACAAAAAGAATATGGGCTCCAAAAAAACCTTAAGAATTAGCAAATGGGTTGTAAATTATTAGAAATAATGGCAGATGGGTTGTATGCTGTTTTCCACAGATTTGAGGCTTTCCTAAAAAAAAGGTTGGCGCACAAGCACTGACTGTTGGATGTCCATCCAACGGCCGTCGTGCTTCTTCAATCTCTGCTCTTCCTGCTCCAGCCGCTCAAACAAGCGCCGGCGGGACTGCCTGCTCCCTCCTCCCCGCGGCCGGCTGTGCTGCCGCGCAGGCCTCACCGCCCCACCGTACTCCCATCGCTGGCCTAGCCATCCCTCTACTCACCCACACCTGCTGTTATTCTCCAGCGATGGCAGACGAACCAGTAAACCCTCGTACAGTCGTACTCCCCTCCGCGTGGGAAACAACTGCCGAGTCTTCCCTGCCTTCGTGTCATCCCCTTCCTAGGCCTCGCCGTCGTCCACCGCAGTGGTGCTCTCGGCGCGGCGTGGTCAATGTGGTCAACGACCGACTTCCATCGTAAGAGTACTGTGCGTGGAGACGCTGACAGCTGGGTCCACGGCCGTAGCAAGGAAGTGCCTCCTTATTACGCTCAAAATAATTATTCCTCCACCTGACAGCGGGGACCCACCGGACGGGCCACCGTATTTTGCGAAAAAAACGTTTCCCCCTGACTGCTAGGACCCACCAGCTACACCTTCGCACGCAAGGAAGTGAGTCCGGGCAAAAAAAACAAAACGATTCGCCCCCCTGACTGCTGGGACCCACCAGCTACATCTTCGCATGCAAGGAAGTGCCTGACAGTCGGGACCCACCTGGTCGAAGCGTACGTAGCGTTGTCATTCTGGTCGCGAACGTGTACGTACATATATACTGGTGGATGTAGAGGCGCGCACGTGTCATAGTAGAGGCGCGCACGTAGCATGTACACGTACGTACAGCGGCCAGGGTGCAAGAAAGAAAATACGGCCACGTATGTGTACATACGGGCGGGGTCTCGAACGCCTACTCGTGCATACGTACGGCGAGGGCTCGTTGACATGGCTGGGTCGGAACAGAGAAATAGCGTCATCGTCGTGTTCATGGGGAGGCAACAGAATGCGTTGTGTTCATGGGGAGGCAACGGAATGCGTCGTGTTCATGGGGAGGCAACGGAATGCGTCGTGTTCATCGGGAGGCAACGGAACGTGTGGGAGCCAACCGGCTGGGTTGGAACGGAATGCGTGGTCGTGTTCATTGGGAAGGCTTGGACGGAACAGGCGATGGAAACGAGGCCTGGCGTACCGCAGAACGGAGGAAACGGCCTTGTGTTCGACCGGCCACGTTCGAAACGGGATCCAGTTCATCGGGAGGGGTCTGGCGTACCGCAGAACGGACGAAACGGACCTCCTACGGTCGAAACGGGGGTTCTATTGATCGGGAGGGGTGTGGCGTACCGCAAAACGGACGAAACGGACCTCCTACGTTCGAAACGGGGTCCTGTTGATTGGGAGGGGTGTGGCGTGCCGCAAAACGGACGAAACGGACCTCCTACGGTCGAAACGGGGGTCCTGTTGATCGGGAGGGGTGTGGCGTACCACAAAACCGGACTCCACGGGATACTGTTCATCTCCACCGTCGACCTCCTCCAGCCTCCTCGGGCTCCTGTTCATCCAGCCTCCACCGCGCACTACTCCACCGGCTACTGTTCAACCACCCCTCCACGGGCACCCCTCCACCGTCTACTGTTCATCCAGCCCTCCACACCACGGGGTCCTGTTCAACCACCCCTCCACGGGCACCCCTCTACCGTCTACTGTTCATCCAGCCCTCCACACCACGGGGTCCTGTTCAACCACCCCTCCACGGGCACCCCTCCACCGTCTACTGTTCATCCAGCCCTCCACACCACGGGGTCCTGTTCATCCAGAGGCAACGCCACCGCTCACTGTTCATCCAACCCCCCCCCCCCCCGCAACGCTCACTGTTCATCCCAGAGGCAGCATCGATCGGCTTCAGTTAGCAGCAGTAGCGAAGGAATCGCTCGATCGAGTTCAGTTAACAGCCATCGATCGATCGCTCGGCTTCAGTAACGCGTAGCCTGCAGTGCAATCGCTTGGGTTCAGTTAGAGCCCAATGCCTCGCTCGGGTTCAGTTAGAGCCAACGCCTCGCACACACGCGCATACGTGTACGAGAGAAACGCGCATCGCTCGGCCCCCGACCTCCCATCGTAACCGGGAACTCCCCGAAATTTTCCTCGCCCTCGCTTCTACCACGGTTTTTTCCGTCATGGACGGCCCAAAGAATGTCATGCAGCTGCGTCTCCGGCCCGCCCAGGACGAAAAGCCCATTTTCTGTCATGATTTTTTCTCATAGAAGTAGGAGCCCACCACATCTATGATGATACCGGGTTTTGTCACAATTATCGTCATAGAAGTGTCATATGTATGACAGAAAAAAATTTCGTTCGGCCCAAAATGTCACGGATGTGTCTTTTTTTGTAGTGTAGTTCTACTTATATAGGCCCTGGTCCTCTCCCCAAATATTGAGCGGGAAGGGAGCCAGCAATGGCCAATTTGAAAGGGGACAACTAGTACAGCTTATCCTGACAAAAGCGGTCTTCGCCTGCAAAAGGCTCTGGTGGTGACGCCGCCTTGGGCTCCATGGTGACCTCCGTCTTGCCGTCCTGCTGGTCTTGGTCTCGTTGCACCGATATGGGAACCTTTGCTTGATGCCTCGGTACTCTGCGTCTGCGCTTGCTCCCTTAGCACCAAAGGGGAAACAAGGACGCTGCGCGCGCTGGCACCCGCCTGATCTTGATCGTCATGGCTCACGTCACGAGAACCTCGCGAGGTTTGCCCTGCCTTGATCTCTCCGCTCCTCGCGAGGCAACCTGGTGAGGCCGCTCCTGATGAGGTCTTGCATCGTCCGCCTCGCGAGGCTTGGCCCCTCGCGAGGGTCTTGAGTGCCTTGTTGATGAAGATGGGCCGTACAGGCCTGCTAGCACAGCCACGCCCCGGGCCGCAGGCAGGCAAGTCTAGGGACCCCCGTTCCCAGAACGCCGACACGCAGGCACCGAAAACCCCAATGGCAGAACCGACTAACACGCAAAGCCGCAATTGGAATTCCCTCCCCGATGTTCTCTTAGAGCAGATCTGTAATCGTATGGACCTACTCAGCACCGTCCGTCTGGCCGCATGCTCGGTGTCTTTGTACCGTCTACTCGTTTGCAACCGGCCGGCTCTTTTCAAGACACCCTGCTTGCTGATGCTCGATCCTCGCAGGTGGCCCAGACACCGACTTGACAATCCTACGGAGGTTGCCGTGGTGCCCCTCGACATGCTACCACTACCCGTCCACTTGTCCTTCATGCGCGGCCACTACTGGGTGGGCATGAAGGCCAACTGGATCGTCCTCATCCACCAATCCGGTAGTCCGTGGCGTCTCGTGGATATGTACACCCAGCGAGAGATCACCCTTCCATCTTTGGATACCGCCGCCATCGAGCCTCGCGGCCCGCCGGACACTCCTGCCTACTACGCACGAGACGCGTCGAGCTTTTGGCTCGACCTCTGTTTGCTGAAGGTTGTAATCTGCGAAGTGCCCACACCATCAGAAGACTACATGGATTACAAGCTCATTGTCGTGTTCAACATGGGATTAGTCTATCTGGAATCCGGTCGCCATACATGGTTATGGATCATCATCGATCCTCTTTACCCAACACTTCTGTCTGATGCTATAGTGCACGATGGCATCGTTTATGCGGTCGATGCACAGATTGGCTGCCTATACTGGTGCAATCTATCGTCGTGTAATTGTTCTATCTCATCTCATCTTTACCTTAAGAATACGACTGCCTGTTCATTGTTACAAATTTAGAATATATAGTATGTCTATAACCACATCATTGCTATATGTTCCTCTCATTTCCTAGATTTTTATGACCACACATGTTATTGTTAGAGTTGATATGAGAACAATTGGTATCTAATGATTGTTAGAATAGATATTATGAGTATAACCTCATGATTGCTATATGTTACTCTCATTTCCAGGATTTTTATAACAACGCATGTTATTGCTTAGAGTTGATATGATAACTGTAGTAAGTGCTATGGTAGAATATGAGTAGGCCCTGTCATATCTGTTTTCCTCTCATTGTTACATGATGTTTGAACCATGATATATTGCTAGAATATGAAAGCCATTGGCTTATTTTTTTTAACTTGGGGTATGATTATGACCACGGCATTGCAATTCTCTGTCTATGATATGTGTCACTGTTATAATAATCTTAATTCACACATACTCTGAACATGATTGTTTATTTTTGTCCTTTTGGTCTCCAACTTGAATTGTTGCAGCAGACGCAAATGCGCTGGCCTTCATGATTCCAGGACCTGAAATCATACCAGCCGATGGGTGGTGGTTTATCGCTTGTTCAGCTGACGGTGGTCATTTGATGCTCATTTGCACGTACCAAATTGACCAAACCATTTCATCAAACCACATGCAGTACAATGCCTGGGGCGTTCATGACATTGATGGCTATGGCTGATTCGTGTTCGAGAAAGATCCCAGCTCTGTTGGGCCAGGCGTATTCAACTGGAGGCGGGTTTACAGCCTCGGCAACCACTCCATGTTCCTCGGGCTCAATTATATGATCATCCAACCAATCATCGATCATATCACCAGTGATGATTACCGTGCTATGCAACTTCCATTCGCCAGGGGGACTGTGTTTACACATCATACCATGGGTTTCATGAATCACCATATCCAGAGATTCGTCGACGCAGCTTGTTGCCAGATAATCTTCAGTGTGTGAAAGGCATCAAGCTTCCATGCGATGGATGGCTTTTGCAAACCCGACATGCGGCGATGTGGTTTATGCCAGCAGCAAATATGCACAACTTGATTCATACTGATATGTAGACTGAGCCATGTATTCTGCTGCTGTAGCACGACCCTCTTTTGTTGGATATTATGTACTGTTGTTAGTTTGAAGCACTCCTCTGGTTTGAAGGATAGATACCTTTCTGGGATCAAGTGCATCCTAACTCACCTGCGCAGGATGTACTGATAATGATGATGGAGATGTTGTGCGTACTTGTTAGTTAAACCTATGGTTAAAATGTGACACTAAATACGACTAATAAGTAGTACAGTAGCAATACTAGTATACATCGATCAAATTATCCATCATGTCCACACATTGAATTGACGTGACAACACGCTGCGCGTGAGGTGACACAAGAATCCCGGCGGCGTGTTCGGGTATTCTGGACTTCAGATTTGGAGTACCACTTATCTGTCAAAATCTTTCATCATTCACTTAAAACAGTCGATTGATCATACATTGAGTAGCATATAACTGGAATTAACCCATGCAAGTCGAAGAAGGATTGGTCGGTGCTGCCGGCTGGCGTCAAGTTCGATCCCACGGATCAGGAGCTGATCGAGCACCTTGAGGCCAAAGTGAGTGCTGACAGCGCGAGATCTCACCCTCTCATCGATTTGTTCATACCAACCATCGACAGCGAGCACGACATATGCTACACCCATCCTGAGAAACTTCCAGGTAAGACACCGATCGGCTGTCTACTTGCACAAACATATTCCTTTGTTTATAGTTATATTTTTCTTTTTAGACGCAGACCTGGTGAAGCAATTACAATTTGACAGTTAATAAAAAGTGAAACAAGTGACTGCAACATGCCAAAGATGTTATGAAAATGCCAACTACATACACTAAAACCTGTATTCGACAATACTGCAGGTATCACACTGAGTGGCCTAAGCAAGCATTTCTTCCAGCGCAATTCCAGGGCGTTCAAAAGGGGCACGTGGACGCGTCGCAAGATACAGTCGAAGTGCGGCATGCACGCGATGTGGCTCAACACCGGCAATACCTTGCCGGTGATGGTCAACGGCCGGCAGACGGACAGCAAAAAGGTTCTGGTGCTGCACACCAACAAGAACTTCGACCAGCAGAGGACCAACTGGGTGATGCACCAGTACCACCTCGGGGACCTGGAGCAAGAGAAGGAGCGGGAGCTGGTCCTCTGCAAGATTTTCTACCAGACGAACACTAGGGCCAGGAGTAAAAAGATTATAAGTTAGTTTGGTATTGGTACTTGTACTACCTTGTCGTCCGCAAGTTGGTATTGTTGTTAATGATCTTTTGGTATGAATTTGGCATTTGCTTTCAACCATCATGCCGAGGGTCGACGTGGATATAAAGCTGAATCATTTGTTTCGAAACGAATTTTCAGGCACCTAATTTTTATTTGATGGGTAGCATAAGCACCTGCCGTTCGAATTCCCAGTTCTCCAATTTTTTTGAAACAAGTGCATGCTCTTATTATCACGATGAAAAAACAATATCCCTGCTGCATCCTAGTTATCAGTTTGTACTTGCAGAATTCTCTCGTTTATTGAGCACGTATATCTTTTTCAGGTCGAGCAAGTTTCAACTGGGTTGTAGACTGCCCAGGCTTGGTTTTGTTTTTAACAGGCCCAGCCCGTGACGACAACGGGGCACAAAGATCCAGCAGGTATCTACTGGCCTCTGTCCTGCTAGCGTTAGTTATATTTTGTCTTACAACATCCACAGGCACTTTTTTTAATGAATCAAACACGCAGCCCAGTTCTATTTTCCTCTTGAAACGCATGTCCTACATCCGTTTTCTAATCTCTACCTATAGTTTTACTAGTTCATATACACGTATCATTATATTGAAAATACATAAAATTCACTTTTCATATTTACATCCTTATTTTTGTTGTTGTTTTGCCTCCCAGCGCTGATTTTTTTACCACTAGTTTTCCCTTAAACCAACTCAATTGTCCCACGTCTTATTTGCTTACAAAAACAAAACAATTTTTTTTGGCAAATCAATAAGTTCTTAAAAAATGTTTATCATTTCGGGATTACAAAAGTTCGGACTCCACCGAAATATGCAAAATAAGGTTGAACTTTTTGACCATGGTCCTGAGCAGAAAATGGGCTGTAATAAATTACTTAAGAATTAGCAAATGGGCTGCAAATTATTAAAAAATAGCAAATGGGCTCTATGTTGTCTGCCACAGAATTGGAGGCTGACTTGTGGGCCTACTAAGTTCATGCGTACACAAGGTTTATCAAAAAAGAAACTTAGTCAACAATCGACTCTACCAGCGTCAGACCGTTAGATGTCAATCTAATGGCAATCGTGCTTCTTCAGTCTCTGATCTTCCTGCCCCAGCCGCCCAAGCACCGTCGGAACCGCCTGCTCCCGCCTCCCGTGGCTAGCTGTGCTGCCGGGCAGGCCTCACGGCCCCATCATATACTCGCATCCCTGGCCTGTCTATCCCTCTACTCACCCACACCTCCTGTTATTTTTCGGCGACGGCAGCCGAACCACTCAACCCTCGTACTCTCCACCGCATGAGCAGCCACTGCCGTGTCTTCCCCGGCTCCGTGTCGTTCCCTTCGTAGGCCTCGCCGTCGTCCACCGCCCTGGTGCTCTCGGCGCGGCGTGGTCAACGTGGTCAACGAACGACATCCATCGGAAGTGGACTGTACGTGGAGAGGCTGACAGCCTACCCGCCGGAAGGGCCTCTGTATTTCGCGAAAAAACGTTCCCTCCGCTGACAGGTCGGACCCACCAACAATATCTTCGCACGCAAGGAAGTGCCTCCTTATTGCGCACAAAAAAATGAATACCCCCTGCCAGCTGGGACCCACCACAGTGGGAGGCTGACTTGTGGGCCTACTAAGTTGATGGGGACGGAGGGCTTTGTCAACTTAGTTAATATGAACGATTCTAGCTCCAGTGACCGTACGGTGTCCATCCAACGGCCTTAGTGCTTCTTCAACCTCTGGTCTTCTTGCTCCAGCCACCCAAAGCAGCGCCAGTCGTGCCGCCTGCTCCCGCCTCCCGTGGCCGGCTGTGTTGCCGCGGAGGCCTCACCGCCCCCATACTACTCCTACGCTGGCCAGACCATCCCTCCACTCACCCACACCCCTTGTTATTCTACGGCGACGACACCCTCACACCGCAGCCGAACCAGTGAACCCTCGTACTCCTCTCCGCGTGGGCATCCACTGCCGCGTCTTCCCCGGCTCCGCGTCGTCCCCTTCCTAGTGTGACTCCCCCGATTTGACCGTACACTAATCATGCACGCAAATGTGTACGACCAAGATCAGGGACTCACGGGAAGATATCACAACACAACTCTAAAACATAAATAAGTCATACAAGCATCATAATACAAGCCAGGGGCCTCGAGGGCTCGAATACAAGTGCTCGATCACAGACGAGTCAGCGGAAGCAACAATATCTGAGTACAGACATAAGTTAAACAAGTTTGCCTTAAGAAGGCTAGCACAAAAGTAGCAACGATCGAAGAGGCAAGGCCTCCTGCCTGGGACCTCCTAACTACTCCCGGTCGTCGTCAGCGGCCTGCACGTAGTAGTAGGCACCTCCAGTGTCGTAGGTGTCGTCGTCGACGGTGGCGTCTGGCTCCTGGACTCCAACATCTGGTTGCGACAACCAGATAGATAGGAAAGGGGGAAAGAGGGAGAGAAGCAACCGTGAGTACTCATCCAAAGTACTCGCAAGCAAGGAGCTATACTACATATGCATGGGTATATGTGTAAAGGGGCATATCAGTGGGCTGAACTGCAGAATGCCAGAATAAAAAGGGGGATAGCTAGTCCTGTCGAAGACTACGCTTCTGGCCATCTCCATCTTGCAGCAGGTAGAAGAGAGTAGATTGAAGTCCTCCAAGTAGCATCGCATAGCATAATCCTACCCGGCGATCCCCTCCTCGTCGCCCTGTTAGAGAGCGATCACCGGGTTGTATCTGGCACTTGGAAGGGTGTGTTTTATTCGGTATCCAGTTCTAGTTGTCATAAGGTCAAGGTACAACTCCAGGTCGTCCTTTTACCGAGGGACACGGCTATTCGAATAGATAAACTTCCCTGCAGGGGTGCACCACATAACCCAACACGCTCGATCCCATTTGGCCGGACACACTTTTCTGGGTCATGCCCGGCCTCGTAAGATCAACACGTCGCAGCCCCACCTAGGCTCAACAGAGAGGTCAGCACGCCGGTCTAAACCTATGCGCGCAGGGGTCTGGGCCCATCGCCCTATGCACACCTGCACGTTGCGTACGCGGCCGGAAGCAGACCTAGCCCCCTTAATACAAGCGTGAGCTTACGGTCCAATGCGGCGCGCGCCACTCAGTTGCTGACGTCAAAAGAGCTTCGGCTGATACCACGACGTCGGGATACCCATAACTACTCCCACGTAGATGGTTAGTGCGTATAGACCAAATGGCCAGACTCAGATCAAATACCAAGATCTCGTTAAGCGTGTTAAGTAACCGCGAACGCCGACCAGGGCCAGGCCCACCTCTCACCTAGGCAGTCTCAACCTGCCCTGTCGCTCCGCCACAAAGATCCACTCGCGGGTACTCCTACAAGCCGACCCGACTTTAGTCATCTCATGTGTCATGTATATGGTATATAAGTATATACCCGTGATCACCGCCCAGGTGATCACGGCCCGATAGTATAGCACAGCAGACGGACAAGAATGTAGGGCCACTGATGGAAAACTAGCATCCTATACTAAGCATGTAGGATTGCAGGTAAAGGTAACAACAGTAGTAGCAAGGATAGGCTATGCATCAGGATAGGATATCGAAAGCAGTAACATGCTACACTACTCTAATGCAAGCAGAATAGAGAAGAGTAGGCGATATCTGGTGATCAAGGGGGGGGCTTGCCTGGTTGCTCTGGCAAGTAGGAGGGGTCGTCGACTCCGTAGTCGAACTGGGCAGCAGCAGTGTCGGTCTCGTAGTCTACCGGAGAGAAGAGGGGGGAAGAAACAGTAAATACAATGCAAACATAAGCATGACGATGCGTGACATGAAAATGAGCGGTGCTAGGTGTGACCTAACGCGACAGTAGATGGTACCGGTGAAGGGGGGAAACAACCGGGAGGTATTCCCGATGTTTCGCGTTTTCGGTCAGACGGACCGGAGGGGGAAAGTTGCTAGTTCGATAGGTTAGGGAGGTGTGGTGGACGAACGGACTGCGTATTCAGATTCGTCTCGTCGTTCTGAACAACTTTCATATAGAAAACATTTTCATCCGAGTTACGGTTTAAAAGATATGAATTTTCAAAGTTTATTTGAATTTCTGGAATTATTTGAATTAAGCAAAATTGAATTATGACGTCAGCATGAGGCAATGCTGACGTCAGCAGGTCAACAGAGCGACTGACCAGGTCAAACTGACCAGTGGGCCCCATCTGTCATAGACAGTGGGCTAACAGAAGATTAAACTAATTAATTTTTAATTAATTAACTACTGGGCCCACCTGTCAGTGAGTGATTAGATTAATTAATTAGTTTTAATTATAAAAACATTTTTCTTTTCTTTTTTTTAATTTTGCGGCGGGGCCCGCATGTCAGTGACTGGGCCTGCCCAGTCAGCAGTTGACTGGGTCAACCCAGTCAACTGGGACCCACGGGGCCCACTGGCAGTGGCCCTGGGGTGGCCCCAGGCCAGCCACGTCGGCGGCCGGCGCCGGAGCAACTCCGGCGACCAAAACAGCGGCGGTCCCTTGCCGGAGTTGGCCGGAAACGCGCGACGGGGCTCGGGGAGGAGCGGGGCTAGGCCCATTCGAAGGAGCTCGCAGCGCCGCATCCAGTGGTGGCCGGGGCTTCACCGGACTTGGCCGGAATCGGCCGGCGAGCGGCGGAGGCGGCGGCGCGCACGGGTGCCCGACGGAAACGAGGCTACGGCGGGCTATCGAGCAAGCAGAGGGGCTGGGGGGCTTCTACGCAAGGTGGGGAGTGCAACGGGCTTGAGCCCGTGACCAAAAGGTCACCGGAGCCTTGTCGGCGGCGAGCTCCGCGGCGAGGCGTTCGGGCGCGCGTGGGGAAGCAGCTAGGGGGCGCACGAGAGAGAAAGGACAGGGGAGGAGGGGGAGAGGCTCACCGCGAGGCTGTAGGGGGACGGCAGCGTGCTCGGGGAGGCTCGTCGGAGGCGAAACGGGGCGGCGATCGACGGCGGCCGTGCGGGGAAGAAGAGCTCGGGGAGGTCGTTGCAGTGGCTCCGAGCTTCAACGGAGAGGCGGAGGTGGGGTAGTCGAGGGCGGCGACGGCGCACGACACGGCGAAGTGGCGATTGGGGCACGGTGGCCGCGGGAACGACGGTGAACGGCGGCGACCGCGTCGGGCGTGGGGAAGGAAGGAGCGGCGCGGATCTGGGGGGGAGAAGAGAGAGGCGCAGAGGCCGAGAGGAGAGCGGGGGCGAGTGGGAGAGAGGCCCGAGGAGGCGGGGGGTACTGGCGCCCTTATCCTCCCCGTCGCCGGCGAGGTGGTGCGGCGGGGACTGCCCCTGTTCCGACCCCGGTCGGGGGAACAGGGCAGGGGCGAGTGGGAGAGGTGGGCTGGGCCGGGGGTCGGCCCAGTTGGGCCAGGGGTGCTGTGGGGGGGGCTTCTCCTTTTTCTTTTTCTTTGTCTGTGTTCTTTTGCATTTTCTTTTTATTTGTTTATTTTCTTTTCTGTTTTATTTCATTTAAAAGTATTTAGGTATTTTATAACAATGTGTTTTCTCCATCATAATTACCAGTGTATTATTTGGCATCCACCGAACATTTCTGTTTGAATTTTTGAAAACTTTTATTTTCCACTTTAAATTTAATTAAAGTTTGAATTAGGAGTTTGAAAAGAAATGTGTTCCAAATGTGATCAAGCCCTGTTTAGCAACATGACTAGCTTAATCACAGAGGGTTACTGTAGCATGATTCTTGGGGTGTTACACCTAGGCCTCGCCGTCATCCACCGCCTTGGTGCTCTCGGCGCGGCGTGGTCAACGACCGACTTCCATCGGAAGAGTACTGTACGTGGAGAGGCTGACAGCTGGGTCCATGGCCACATCCCAGTTTTTTGTGATTTACCAAGTAAGTCGTTTTGTCAGGCCTGTTGGGCTACAAATCTTTCAAGACGAGGAGAGCTTCATTCGACTGGCCGAGAAAATGGTCTATCAGTAATGAGAAATGGGTTGTACATTTAAAACAACTAGTTGTGTACCCGTGCATTGCCACGGGATAACATGTAAATTTTACGACATAACTTATTGATTGAATGTGTTTTATTTGAACCGAGAGGTTAGAAACTACTTCCTCCGTCCGGAAATACTTGTCGTGGAAATGGATGTATCTAGACGTATTCTAGTTCTAGATACATCCAATTTTATCTATTTGTGCGACAAGTATTTCCGGACGGAGGGAGTATGAAAAAGAACATCACCATCTATATGGTGCTTCCTCCCCCCACCCCAGCCCCCCTCTCATTCAATGTCATCCCATTACATGTGTGATATTTCATCATCATCCCTGAGCTTTTTCTAGTTCTGACGATTACCTAACGAAATTCACGTTGCCTCGTGTTCCATATTATCGCATCTAATGTCTATCACTTAGATGGATAATAACAATGAATGTGCTGCTGGCCTCAACTTCACCTCAAACTACACAGGACACAAAGACCTTGACTCCACTCTATGAAAAGGTCGTCAACCATGAACGATCTTGAGCTCCACACCACTCTTATGTCACTCTAGTGCAGTTTAACATGCACCCTCTTACCCCTGTTTTCACATGAGAGGTAAGAGTACATAATAGATCTGAGCCGTTGATCTCATTAATTAGTGGTGTGATTAACTCTTACCTTCTTACCTCACATGTAAAAAAAGGGGATAAAAGGGAGCATGTTAAAATTTTCCATCGCTGTATGTGTGAAACAACAATGGTAACCAGAACTTTTGTGAGAAATTTCCTTTAGACGCAATATAGTAGGCCACGGTGAACTTGTGTGATTAAGTTCCTTGAAAACACGATATAGTTGGATACGTTGCAAATCCTTTTAAGGAAACTCAACTGGTGCTTAGTTTGTCATTCTAATTCAGTATTGGAGTTCAATATGATTGAACAGAAGCTAACTAAAAGTAGGTAGTGTTGCCATATTAGTGGTATGCTTGTTTGAATATTTGAAAAGATCTATTGCCTGAAAACCCTGTAAGCGCCCCCTTCTAAATAAATGTGAATGGAAGAGAATAATGTTTCAAAAGTTTCTTACCAGCTCTAAGACACTGCAACTTGTGCATGCTCATGTACATAGCCGACAAGTCAATAACAAAATCAGATGTACATTTCTAACAAATAAAATAGTTCTCTAATGAGATAAGTATCACTCGATCAACCTGTAGGGATAATCTGATATGGAACCAATTGTGCGTGTGTGCGCGCGCGCGTGCATGTGTGTGACTACTACTCCCTCTGTTCCTAAATATAAGTTTTTTTGACATTTCAAATAGACTACAACATACGGGTGTACGTAGACATATTTTAAAGTGTAGATTAATTCATTTTGCTATGTATGTAGTCACTTGTTGGAATCTCTAAAAAGACTTATATTTTGGAACGGAGGAAAAAGACATATACCTCCGTTCCTAAATGTAAGTCTTTTTAGAGATTCCACTACAAACTACATACGGATGTATATAGACATATTTTATAGTGTAGATTCACTCATTTTGCTCCGTATGTAGTCCATAGTGGAATCTCTAAAAAGACATATATTTAGGAACGGAGGAAGTACAACGCTACTTTGTACAGTCTAAAACATGTATATGTATTGATTGTGAGGCTGCAAAAAAAGAGTATAATGGGTCCTTGTATGTCTATTTAAATTCATATACCCGGTGAAGTGTGTAAGGTTGAACCAAACTGTAGGCCATCACTACACTACTCTAAGAGGTGGCTTATTACTGAATTAAAGATGTTGGCATTTAGTGCATAAGTAAATACAGAAAGCACAATGATAACATAGCTGCAGAGCCACATCATAAAAAAGTATATTATATTACCACTTTGCCATATTTATTCACAGTTAAGAGGGAGAATGATAGATCCATCACCAGCCGCAGAAGAATAGAAAGGAAGTAACACTAATTCTCATATCTTGAACCAGTGTGCTGCCGTGACCCGTCACTAAGGTCAAACGTTATTCCCCATCGCCACCGCCACACTGCTGTTCTGCCCCTGCTACTGAATCGAGGCCGAGTGACATGCACACAGTGGTGCACTGCGGTCATGAGGAAAGGCAACCCAAATTTTGTCTTAATTCGCTCTATCTCATAATCCCTCGCCTTCAGTAGGTTGTATAGCTTCTTGTACTCTACAATATGATAGCACATGACATGAGAATTAATGATAGCACATAGTGACATGAGAATTAGTGGTACTGCATGTCTCCTTCAGGAAGCTTGTTTTCTAGCATGTCATCAAAACACCTAAACAACAATTATCATTAATAATTGTTATTTCCTTGTAATCAAACAACAAAGGAGCTGCTCGATCAAGTATTTTCCAAGCCAATTCAACCAACAATGTTGAATGGTTTTGCACTACTGAAATTGGTCATGACCATCTTCAATCTGAAGGAGCACGTCTCAAAATTAATTAAGGAAAACTTGCACAAGCATTAGTAGTCTAGTACTATGATCTAGGGGCTATTGATCTTAAAAACAAGTGTAACCAAATTCAAGCATAAAAAGCTGAACCAAACATCTCCACTCCATTGCCAAGTACAAACAAGCTGTCTATGTACGAATCTCATCTCCCCCTCCTGAAAAAAATGTTGAAATCGTGGTACTGGTAGCACAAAAAATGCATGTTCGATCGCACTAAGCCTATGAGTGACTCTACTGATTGCTAGCAATCACTGACGATATTACCCTAACAAAATCTCTCCCCAGCAATCCGTTTAACTTGCATAGAGAAGAACCGCCTTTCAAATGACGTGCTCAAACTAATACATAATTCAGTTTGCATGCATTTACTAAAATCGAATTGTCTAATGCATGCACATTCTCACTGGCGCTGCTTATAGAGAAGCTAAATACATAATTTATTATCCAGACTAATTTTTTGCGATCAGTGAGGTTAATAGTCCCCAAATCTGGCTGAAGCCAGCATCATGGATATTTCTAGATTGTGTAAACATTTACTGCCGGGAAAAAAATGTAAACACCTCTGCTCCTCCTTGACATCTGTCGCCGTCTCCACTACCATGTCATTGGGTCGTGGTCAGTGTGGCGGAGGACGAACTCGATCTAAGCCATTAAAAATGTATGATACAAAAACAAAGCACTCCATCCGTTTGCCTAAAATGGATCTGTATGAAAATTCTTGTAGTTCTTAAGTATTTCACAAATCTCGGCAGCAAGTAACCATCAATGTTGAGACTCCTTCAATATCCGCACCACCTCTGTTCATAAGTAATTGAAATATAAAATTAAATTCAATATAATAAAAACTGAGTGACCTGAAAGTGGATTTTAAAACATTCGAATGGAAATGTCACGAGGATTGCTTTCCCAATCTTCAGAAATTGAAACATGTATCATCATCAAAATTCAGTTACAGAGTTCAATTTCATATTTCAGGTTCTCCCAGAAAACATGATAACGCAGAGGCTTCAATCTAAATCCATAAGTGACTAATTTCAAGTGTGGGGTACTAAGCATTCCAACTGTGAAACTAAATTCAATCCAGACCGAAATACAGAAGAACTAAATAAGGTTCATCTTGGCATAGATAAACCACAACTTTTAGAAGTGCAAGGCATTGGAAATTCATCTCCAGAACATCGAAAACGCAAAGTAAGTTGCGAAATATTTCCAAACATCTAGAGCAAAATTGTCTGAGTTTCTGACGCATTATCCACTGAATTACCTCAACAACTGCATCCAGTAGCAGCCACCCAAAAATATCTCCCGAATACATCCTCGCAGAAAAACCCCTAGTGCTTAGCTCAAATCAGCATGAAACTACATGAGGATCCAATTCCAACCAAAGCAATCTAACGGGGAAGGGAGACGGTGGAGATGCAGAGGCCCAGGCCACGATGCGCACCTTGGCCTCCTCGATCAGATAGTCAATACTCCCTGTCGCCTCCGCTCCATGGCTCGGCCACTCATCACAAGTGGTGGAGGAAGATGCCCACAGTGGTCAGCCCGTCCTGGCTGTGCAAGCGGCCCCGGATCCGGGAGTGGTCCAACCTGTGCATGGCGCTGCTACTCCTTTCCGCCGGGTTGTGGATCCCAGCGGCATCAAGGTAGGAGAAGAGCTATGCACAACCGCGTCGCTCGTGATGATACATGAACGGCGGACCAGGTTGAGGCCCTCATCAAACTCGTGATCTGACTCAGAGTACAAGCCCATTGAAGCGGCGACTGTGGTGTTGGCAGAGGTGGAGCTAGCAGCTTGTAGGGGAATGAAGAAGCTTCATCCGCGGCCATGATGCAGACGAGCGGCGACCGATTTTTCTCGGGAGACCAGGAGGGAGACGGGGAATACTGGATCGGGGCGAGGAGGTTGCGAGGATGGAGACGTGGGACGTGTGTTCGTGAACTTCGTGGGTAGCGGCTGTTTTTTTGCGGGGATGGTTTTTTTTTGGCTAATTTTTTTCGCGCGGGACACGTCGAGGTGGGGAAGGACACATGCCATCGAGGGGTCGGAGGGAGGTCGAACCATCACGACGTTTGATTCTCCTTTAATAGTAGATAGATACAGAGGCTAGCCAACTCGCTCTGAGGGAGCTCCCTTGATTTCCTGCTTCGTTGGCCGTTGGATCATGGTCAATTTGATCTTTGACTTCATTTGGGCCGTTAGATGCTCGCTGCTCTTGCTGGTGGTTTTGACCGCGTGGTAAGTTTACATGGCCAATGACCGGTGGGCTCGTGTTCTGTGCCTGTTGGCTGGGTGAGCCGTTTCGAGGTGCGGGTGCGCCCTCTCCCCGCACGCCGCGTGCGCGTCGCGCCATTTGCGGGGGCGTGGGTAACGCTGCCCTCGAAACCCCCCTCGGCCCAATCCAATCGCCCGCACGCCGCAACCCTTCCTCCCTCCTTGATCTCTCTCTCTCTCAGCCGCCACGAACCCTAGCCCCTTTTCCTACGATCCCGCGGTCGCTGCCCTTGCTCCATCCGACCTCCCTCGTCAGCCGCCGCCGCTATGGCTCCTCCGTCCTCCGACTATGTCTCCGCAATTCATCCTCCATCCCTTTCTGCTCGAGGTGCTCATCGGCCCAGGTCGTGAGGAAGCCGCGTGAGGAGGAGCCCAGGTCGCGAAGCCGCGTGAGGAGGAGAGACCTCGCCCGAGAAGCTGTGGGAGGAGGGCCTCAACCAGAGAGGAGCGGCTGCCAGCCATGTAGTCGGCTCAGCTCGACGCCGTCCTTGGCGTCCGGGCCGCGGCAGACCCTAGCGCCATCCTTCAGGAGTCTTCACGACCTCCAGGTGCGCATGTGAGTCCCAACCATCTCACTCTCTCTTTCTCCCGCACACTTTCTCTCTCTCTCGTTTTGTCTTTGAGGTTGCAGATGCGAGCACTAGCTGTTTGTAAAAATGCTAAGTAGGACTGCTTAGAGGAGTATAGTATGTGTGTTGGAGAGAGAGAGGGATGGAAAAGATGTGACTGGAACAAGTGGAGAAGAGTAAACTGCACTGGATCCACATACTTTCTCCAGCTCCCTTCAAAGCTAATGTATTTGGCCCCACCACTTTATATACACCAAGAGATAAACTGTCAATTTGTCTTATGCTTTCTTATGCTGTAGTGGGTCAATAGATTGTACGATTGAGCGGCTAATTGTCAAATTTAGAAAAGTATAAGAGACAAGATAAATTGCAATCTTGCATTGTCTACTCCTCTATTGATGTGGCTCTTTGTTTCTGAAGCTTTCAGGATTTAATAATGAGTTATCTTGGGCTTCATTGGACAAATGATCTACCTGGAGCAATGATACAGGTGAGTCTTTTATTTGAAACATTGAGACCATTAAATTATTTTGGGCTGCCCTTTAATGTCTGTAGCAAATGAAAGCGTGGTGTGTTTGTTTTGTCTTTCCTTTCGAACCCTCAAGTTAATGCCCACTTTTCCGAATGTAAGCTTGATTCAGTTTTATTTCATTCTTTCTATGTTGCATTGGTCTGCAAATAAACCATGGTTTGTTTCATAAAAATCGATTCATAAATGTAGGTAAATTATTGATGCATCTGAGCTGCTCTATCTTATTGTTCATCTACTGGACTGGTTTTAGTTGATAATAAATTGTTCTCTATTTCAAAGAGCAACAACACGAGATTGTGCGCTGTCTTGCTCCAGGTGCATGTCGTTGCCCTCATTTCCCCTCTGATTTGGCTTGCTTTACCTTGCATGAAGTTGTATACTTTCAACTTTACAGAATTATATCAAGTTCGCTTTCAACTGTACTTGGCTACACCTGCAACATGATGCATTTCTCTTCCAGTTTATTGAATATGTGAAGTTGTATGTTTCAACTTTATACAGAGTTATATCAAGTTTGCTTTCAACTATACTTGGCTACACACATGTAACATGATGTGTTTCTCTTCCAGTTTATTGAGTATAACTTTAAGGATTGAATGTTCTATCTGGTCCTGCCCTATCACTCATTTAATTGTGTGTTAATTTGCTTACAAACCTCCGACTGTACAGCATACAATGCGCCAGGTTCTACTGCAACAGTACGACATACAAAGTGATGGAGGAGAGGTGTTCAGAGAAAGAGTTATACATGTGCCAGGTTCTGAAGGTATGTGAATGTAATTGGATATTTTCAATTGCAAATCATTCCCTAATATTGTGCTTATTTCTGATCCTTGTCCTCTGACGCTCATTTTGTATGTAGTATGAGGATCCGGTGCGACAGGAAGCAGCTCTGAATATGGTTCCTGTAGATGAACTTAAGGAGAAGGCGCTTATTTCACTGGCCAAGGTTTTTGTTTCTGCCTCTGCTTTTCATCCTGATGTTCTCAATATTTCTACATAACCATGTTTCTTTGAACTTACCGATAAAGGAAAGTTATTGTATTTTACTATTATAAATCTTGATTTAACACCATGACTACTCCTCGATACTTTTGTTGCTGTAATGGTGTGGATTGCTATATAAAGTTCTATGTTTGAAGAGATGTGTTGTCAGAAATGTGTTTTTGTACGTCCTGGCATGTTTGTTGTCCATAATTCAGTGATGAAGTAATTATCTTAGCTACACGGTGAATCTCGATAATCTCCCAAGGAACAAACTTGTGGCCCCTGTATTTTTTATTCAAATTGGTGCAAAATGTACTTTCTAGAAGTTCAAAATAATAATATCCATACCCATTATAACCTGGATGTTAGTTCTCTTTTGTTCACAGAAGCAGGGAATCAATCTTGATAAAAGTAATCATCTTATGTGATGAATTATTTCAGGAAACATGTGAAAAAGGTGGGATCTTTCCGTCGGCTTTCGCAGCTGGCTATATGCATCATAGAGCATCTAATCTGCATCAACTTTAGCATGGTGAGTTCTACTCCAATTTCTTTGTGTTGTCGGCCTTGGTGATTGTTCCTCTGGAGCTCTAATTGGCCGATGGACTTTTAAATGTTTCCCTGCAATATTCGTTTCTTTGCCTGCAAGTGTTTTTTCTGTGAGCTTGCTCTTATACTGAATGTTATCTAGGCTCATGTGTATAAAATAAGGGTCTCGATATGCAAATAAATCTTGACACAGTGGACTTGGTTCTTTTACATTTCTGAAGTATCTTGTGCTTTATGTTATGATTTCTTTTCTTATTTCCCACTGTGACTATGTTCGAAGATCAAAACACATCACGCCACTTGGTCCATGTTGTGCCCTCCATATTTTTTATGTACCTTCAGCTTGAAAAACGGTTGCCCATAGCCTACATGTTTTCAGTTCCTAATTTGTATTATCGCCATGTCTCATTGAATAATAGAAGGCAATCAATGAAGGATATTATTGTGAATAATTCGGTGTTAATGCTCATAGGTGTGGAGCGTCGACCACGGCGAGCTTGGCTAATGTCAACACGTGAAGGTGAGTTTCACCCAATCCCTTTTCACTCCTCTCTCTCTCTCTCCCTCTCTAATTCCATCTAACTCTGCAGCTCGGCAAGCTTATGCAATGTGCTCTGTTTCCATATTTTTTATTGTTTTAAATAGATATCACTCAGGAGAGCATGTTCTTTAGGTTAGCATTACTGTGAAGGACCTATACCTTCCTGTTTAATTGATTATGTTTGCACAACATGTATTTTCAAAATTAGTTGTTCATGTGCGAAGAATTTTGTTAGTTTTTAGTTTAAAAAAGGTATACATTGGTTCCTAATTTGACCCAAGCAGCCAAAATGGATGGATATATTTTTTGTGGTGTTCTAAGGGAAGCAGGCCCTCTGTTACAGCTTGCTAGCCATTTTTGTTTGTGAATATGCAAGGGTTCCTTGCCTTCTCTACTCTGATGTTTCGGGTATTTGATAGCCTTGCTGCACACGTTTTGTTTGAATGTCTTTGTGATCGTACTGACATGTTATATTTCGTCCTCAGCTGGGTCAAGTACAGAAGACGAAACACAAGATTCAAGATCACTCTCCTGTATGTGATTATTTACTCATTTCGAGCCATTTTGCAACCCAGCTTGACTTCTTTTATTTTGTGATCTGAGCTATACACACCAAAATTAGCCCACGTAAGTTTGAACCATATCTGAACATGTTAGATCACTCTCCTGTATGTGATGATTTACTCTATGGAGCCATGTTATGACCTAGCTTGAGTTCTTTTATTTGCGATCTGAGCTGCAAAATAAAATAAAAATAGTCCACGTAATTTGAACCATATCTGAACATTTTAGTATCTGAATACTGAAATTACCAAACATGATCTTCACTTCGCCATGTGTGACACCACTGAGTACTTTAACTAAGCTAGCTGTAGTAATATTACGTTTTACATGGCTATGCAAGTTAAAGGTTCTAATATAGTGTACGTTTATCGATATTTTGTGTTATACTGATTAATATACTTCACATATAAGTTTTAAGCTAAGAGCTCCTAATAATTGTTTCTCCTCTTTGCAGTTGCCATTTTAGTCATATTTTTGCTGAGATAAAGAATAATATTGAGATGAATTTCCTTTCCGATGATGAGATTGGGTATGCCTATGTTTTGTATTTTTTTCAGTATTATTTTATTTCAGGCTTCAGTTAGCTGAGAGAGCTAAGAGATAATATGGTAAACAATTTCTATCAAGTGGGTGAGCTCCATTTTTCAAGGTAAGTCAGGTGACAGCCAAAAAAACAAGGAGATGAGTCTCTTATCAGTTGATTTGATCTTATCCAGGTTCTATTTTCTTTCAGGCCATGAGTTACGATGTCTTGGTTAGAGCTACTACATTCAAAGAGTAAATCTGTTTCGTTGTACTGAATTTATGTACATTGTATGAAAAAGGTGCATCTATTATGCCCTGTAGAATTTTCAGCTGAGCAATTGTGTAGACTTACAAAGCTATCATGACAGATGTTAGTGATTTTTGTATTGGGGCCATGTTACATCTCTAGGGTTGAATTAATGGCTAGAAATTCAGACTTACATAGCTGAAAACAGGGTTGCTCGAAGCAAACAAGCTGCTTATTCAGTATTTTTAACACTCATGGAAAAGGTATATGCTCATCCTAAATTCCAAATTATTATTATATCACATAACTGAAAGTGCATTAGACCAATGGTGTTATCAGAAATAAATTTCTGCCCCATAGCTGAACCGTGTCTTTTCTCAGTGTGTATATATGTTAGAGATGTGTATGATTCAGATAATTTCTTCATTTGTTAACTTTACCAATGTATGGCTGACATGCTTCATTATGTTATATCACATCTGAAAGTGCATTATACCGGTGGTTTATTAGAATGGATAATTTCGGTCAAATAATTGAGTTTCTTTTCTTCGGTGTATATACAAGTTACAGATGTGCATGATTATGTTTATTCTCTACATTTGGTAAATTCACCTATGTATGGCTGACATACTTCTTCAGGTTATGTTTCTAAAGCTCCATGCTTAATCATCCAGAATGTTTCCAAGTGACTGCTTTACACATGGGAGACTGGATGCATGGAGGAGTTCAAAGAAGCTGGTGTTATGTTACATATGGTCTTCAAGCTGATGTTATGTTTCTTCCATGGTTTGTATATTTGTTGCAAAAACATAGTACAAGAAAAAGATCTATGCTCATGAAGATGGCAGAAGGGAACTACATGTGCAACAAGAACCACCAACGCTGACCAGTTGGGCGTTTGGATAGTGGTAGTGCACAAAAATTGCTTGCCGTATAGAGTCAATGTAATCTACTACTAGCCCACTTGCTGATTTTTATGTTATGAAATTATAGTTCAACCATAGTATGTATTTACACTCCTGCTGTGAGATTGTACTATATAAATTATGGGAGGACAAAGTAGGCCTTTATATGCAAATAACTCCTTGTTGAAATGAGTAACTTGAGCCATTTGGCACAACAGGTCTATTTTCTTATTTGCAATAATGTGCATTTCCTTTTATTCTACTGTGAAAAAAGTTTGTGAGTCATGACACAAGAATTCTCTACAGTTACTATAACTAAATATAAGATGAACTGCAAAAACATCTTATATTTAGTTACAGAGGGAGTAGGTGTTTGTGCCTATAAGAAATGCTAACTTGAAATCCAACAAACAATGACCAACCTACACTAAAGTAAAACTCTGCAGACACAAAACAAATACTAGACAACTTAAATGGTTTCTAAGCACTTTTTTATTAGAAAACCGAGTCTACTATTGAATTCTATGCTCTAAGGATTGCCTACCAAAGGGGTTATTTTTTAGTATAACTATATCTATGCTTGTTTTTCATCTTAACCTTTTCAGATAACTGCATGCTCATGTATATATTTTGAAAGAGAAGTCTTTCTTAAATTTTCATATAAAAAGGGTTACAATTCATTCCTTTTGTTTACCATAGGCACATAGGTTAGCCTCAATTTATTATGATCCTTTTGTTTAGAGTAGGTGCAGAACCGAGACATACCCACATTGTGAGAGCTGATGATGATTCTATTACCTTTGTAAACAGCATAACTAATGCCATATGGTTTCCAATGTGACTAAGATCTAAACTATTGATGAGTGTAGTTTCTAAAGCACAGAGTTGCTGAAAAATGGAAATATTTTCGACGGGCCATGATTTTGAATGGGACCTTGTGCTACCAAATTATAATGTGTATATACATCTCATCGTAGATAATAAGCCACTTTTTTCCGCTAAAAGCGATTAGATTTGTTACCATATGTGCTTGCCCACAACTAAACAAAGTAAAACATAGATTTTCTTTTAAATGGGACTCTATGCTACCAAATTAAAATGTGTATATATATACATCTCATTATAAACAACAAGCCACCGTTTTTCCTGACTAAAGGAGATTAAATTTATTGCCACATGTACTTGCCAAAACTAAACCAATTAAACCATGAATTTCTTTTCATCGCGCACATGAAATGTTTTCAATATAACATGATTTAACACATGGGTTTTCTACTACCAATATCGAACATGTCCTTGCAAAATGAAACTATTTTCATCGACAACATGGCTTTAGCGGGTCTCTGCGCCATTTGGCGCAACGGTTCTTGCAGCATGAAACTATTTTCATCGACAACATGTCTTCAGCGGGTCTCTGCGCCATTTGGCGCAACGGGTCAACTAGTTTTTAAAACACATCAAACCGGCAATTAGTTTCAATTTTTTTTTCATTTTGAGATTTTAAATTGCATTGATTTTTATGCGTGGATAATTTGTTGGATTTTATATTGATATACATTTATTTTTAAAATCAGTTTAAATGTGACTCAAAATTTCGGGATTAAAAACAGTTCGGACCGCACCGAAATATGCAAAATTTTGTATAATTTTTTAACCGTGGCCACAATATGGGCTATAATGCTAACAAAAAAAATATGGGCTCCAAAAAAACCTTAAGAATTAGCAAATAGGCTGTAAATTATTAGAAATAATGGCAGATGGGTTGTATGATGTTTTCCACAGATTTGAGGCTTTCCTAAAAAAAAAGGTTGACGCACAAGCAGCGACTGTTGGATGTCCATCCAACGGCCGTCGTGCTTCTTCAATCTTTGCTCTTCCTGCTCCAGCCGCTCAAACAAGTGCGGCGGGACTGCCTGCTCCCTCCTCCCCGCGGCCGGCTGTGCTGCCGCGCAGGCCTCACCGCCCCACCGTACTCCCATCGCTGGCCTAGCCATCCCTCTACTCACCCACAGCTGCTGTTATTCTCCGGCGACGGCAGACGAACCAGTAAACCCTCGTACAGTCGTACTCCCCTCCGCGTGGGAAACAACTGCCGAGTCTTCCCTGCCTCCGTGTCGTTCCCTTCCTAGGCCTCGCCGTCGTCCACCGCCCTGGTGCTCTCGGCGCGGCCTGGTCAACGTGGTCAACGACCGACATGCATCTGAAGTGGACTGTATGTGGAGAGGCTGACAGCTGGGTCCACGGCCGCACGCAAGGAAATGCCTCCTTATTACGCACAAAATAATGATTCCTTCACCTGACATCTGGGACCCACCGAAAGGGCCTCTGTATTTCGTGAAAAAACGTTACCGCCGCTGACAGCTTGGACCCACCAGCTATATCTTCGTACCCAAGGAAGTGCCTCCTTATTACGCACAAAAAAATGAATACTCCCCCTGCTAGCTGGGACCCAGTATAGTGGCAGGCTGACTTGTGGGCCTACTAAGTTGACGGGGACGGAGGGCTTTGTCAACTTAGTGAATATGCACGATTCTAGCTCCAGTGACCGTACGATGTCCATCCAACGACCGTAGTGCTTCTTCAACCTCTGGTTTTCTTGTTCTAGCCGCCCAAACCAGCGCCGGTCGTGCCTCGTGCTCCTGCCTCCCGTGGTCGGCTGCGATGCGGCGGAGGCCTCACCGCCCCTACTACTCCCACCGCTGGCCAGGCCATCCCTCTACTCACCCACACCCCCTGTTATTCTGCGGCGACGGCAGCCTCACACCGCAGCAAACCAGTGAACCCTCATACTCCTCTACGCGTGGGCATCCATTGCCGCGTCTTCCCCGGCTCCGCGTCGTCCCCTTCCTAGGCCTCGCCGTCGTCCACCGCCCTGATGCTCTCGGCGCGGCGTGGTCAACGTGGTTAAGGAACGGCTTCCATCGGACGTGGACTATACGTGGAGAGGCTGACAGCTGGGTCCACGGCCGCATCAAGGAAGTGCCTCCTTATTACGTGCAAAATAATTATTCCTCCACCTGACAGCGGGGACCCACCGGACGGGCCACCGTATTTCACGAAAAAACGTTTCCCCTGACTGCTGGGACCCACCAGCTACATCTTCGCACGCAAGGAAGTGCGTCCGGGCAAAAAAAAAATGATTCGCCCCTAACTGCTGGGACCCAGCAGCTACATCTTCCCAGGCAAGGAAGTGCGTGACAGTCGAGACCCACCTGGTCGAAGCGTACATAGCGTTGTCATTCTCGTCGCGAACGTGTATGTACATACTGGTCGATGTAGAGGCGCGCACGTGTCGTAGTAGAGGCGCGCACGTAGCATGTACACGTACGTACATCGACAAGTATGCAAGAAAGAAAATACGGCCACGTACGTACATACAGGCAGGGTCTCGAACGCCTACTCGCGCATACGTACGGCCAGGGCTCGTGTACATGGCTGGGTCGAAACGGAGAAACTGCGTCGTCGTCATGTTCATGGGGAGCCAACGGCTGGGTCGGAACGGAATGCATCATCGTGTTCATCGGGAGGGCTTGGACGGAACAACCGATGGAAACGAGACCTGGCGTACCGCAGAACGAAGGAAACGGCCTTGTGTTCGACCGGACACGGTCGAAATGGGATCCTGTTCATCGGGAGGAGTCTGACGTATGACAAAACGGAGGAAACGGACCTCCTACGGTCGAAACGGGGGTCCTGTTGATCGGGAGGGGTGTGGCGTACCGCAAAACAGAGGAAACGAACTTGTGTTGGAGCGCTACGGTCGAAACGGGCGTCCTGTTGATCGGGAGGGGTGTGGCGTACCGCAAAACAGAACTTCACGGGATACTGTTCATCTCCACCGTCGACCCCCTCCAGCCTCCACGGGATACTGTTCATCCATCGTCGAGGTCCTCCTGCCTCCACCTGCGACTGTTCATCCACGGGCTCCTGTTCATCCAGCCTCCACCGCGCGCTACTCCACCGGCTACTGTTCAACCAGCCCTCTCCACGGGCTCCTGCTCAACCACCCCTCCACGGGCTACTGTTCATCCAGCCCTCCACCGTCTACTGTTCATCCTGCCCTCCACGGGGTGGTCCTGTTCATCCAGCCCTCCACGGGCTCCTGTTCATCCAGCCCCAACCGGCTCTATCGATCGGGGTCCTGTTCATCCAAAGGCAACACCACGGGGTCCTGTTCATCCACCCCCACCGGGAACTGTTCATCCAAACCCCCCCAGCAACGCTCACTGTTCATCCAGAGGCAGCATCGATTGGCTTCATTTAGCAGCAGTAGCGAAGGAATCGCTCGATCGATCGCTCGGGTTCAGTAACGCGTAGCCTGCAGTGCAATCGCTCGGGTTCAGTTAGAGCCTAACGCCTCACACCCACGCGGGTGCGTGTACGAGAGAAACGCGCATCGCTCGGCCCCGACCACCCACTGTAACCGGGAACACCCCGATATTTTCCTCGCCCTCGCTTCTACCATGGTTTTTTCCGTCATGGACGGCCCGAAGAATGTCATGCAGCTGCGTCTCCGGCCCGCCTAGGACGAAAAGCCCATTTTTTGTCATGATTTTTTGTCATAGAAGTAGGATCCCACCACATCTATGATGATACCAGGTTTTGTCACAATTATCGTCATAGAAGTGTCATAAGTATGACAGAATTTTTTTTCGTTCAGCCCAAAATGTCACGGATGTGTCTTTTTTTGTAGTGCTAGAAGGAGATTGTTAAATGTGAGTGTGTGTTTTACCCATCCAGGCGAAAGTTATGTGCACACAAGAAGAGAACGATTCGATGTGGCGTTAGGGTTGAGGGTAATTAACTACGTATGGAGACATAGAGACCTTGAACGTGCATGTGTGAGAGGTATACATGTATACGTGGGATGTGTGTGTGCGCGCGCGCATGATCGAGATAAAAGAAAGAAGACATAAGTCATAAGATCAACGACATGGGAGAGACGGATCGGTATGACAATATGCATGCATGTGAGAATGCAGGAAAGAAGGCCCGACAATTGAGCATGTGTTTTTGTCTTTAAGAGATAGTGGCGTGGGCTGGAGCATGCATCTATGGCGAGCAGAGGGAGTGAGGCACAACGATTGTGCAAAAGAGATCAACCTATAAATAAAAGAAGGTTGATGGAGAAACAAATAAATAGAAATATAAAGATGCTAGCTAGTGTGCGTTAGAGATAGGAGTCGAGTGGATCAAAAGGCTGAGTTATGTGTGTGGGTGTGAGAGAGATGAAGAAAGGGTGCATGTGACTCACATACAAACAAATATCGGAGAGAAATGAGATCCCGAGAGACGGAGTTTTGTGTCTGCGAGAGAGAAAGATATTTCACAATGAGAGTGATAGCTAGAGAGACATATGAGGGAACGCAAGATATC
This sequence comes from Triticum aestivum, assembly GCF_018294505.1. NCBI lineage: Eukaryota > Viridiplantae > Streptophyta > Magnoliopsida > Poales > Poaceae > Triticum > Triticum aestivum. The sequence goes on from NC_057802.1 coordinate 138,136,828, forward strand.
TCTAGGGAGAGAGAGTGTGTGTGAGCGACATACAAGAGAACAGTGGAGAAATATGAGACCCTGGGAGACAGAGTTTGTGTTTGTGTGTGAGAAAGAGATATTTAAGAGGAAGAGTCGTAGGTTCTCATACCTAAGGAGCGAAAAACATCTCTGTATGAGGGGTGTGCGAGTGGCACACAAGGGAATAGTAGAGAGAAATGAGACCCCGGGAGACAAAGTTTTGTGTTTGTGTGAGAGAAAGAGATTCCACATGGAGAATCATAGTTAGAGACACATAGCAGGGAGCGAGATATACTTAGAGAGAGATAGAGTGATGAAGGTCTAGGGAGAGAGTACCGTTAGTGTGTTATGAAGATAAAAGATCATTGTCGACATACAGGTAGCACGAGAGATACCCGAGAGACGATGAACGCGTATAGGTCTAGAGAGATAGTCCTATATAAGCATGAGTGATAGTTATATGAGACGAATATCTGGATTAAATGGGATTCAAATATTTAAACTGGAGATCACGACATCGATAATATCATAACGCAAATTGGTGTATCAAACATGCATATTCATTTGAATTTGGGGACACGTGTAATGTTATATAGTTTATCAATATTGGTGATCCATAGATTCTTTAATTAGAAACAATGCATGGTTTATATGCAATTAATGTCTAAACGGGATTACACTATATGTTGCGTGTGTGAAACACATTATACATGTTTGAGAAGTAAAAAAAACCCGCATGAAACACACATTAATTGGAGACAGTTAGCGAGGAATGCATACATTGGATTTCAACATAAAGTGGTTTCAAATATTTGAAAATCCAAATTGATGGATACAACCTTATGAATCTGAGATCATGCCATTTGTAAACCATATTTATGTATAAAGGGTGTTGTGCTTTTGAAAGTATATATAAAAAATTATGTATATAGAATTTTATTCCAATCAAAAATGGATCCCGCCCGATAAAAATAGAATACAAACGGGATTCGAATTGAGTTGGCACGGTAAACGTGCACTCTGCAAAATTTGAACGAAGCGAGGAAAGTCGCAGTAACCGCCCGAAACCAAAATCTGCGAGATGGAAATTACTACTGCCTATCCCTGCCACGCAAAGCCTATCTGCTCGATTTCTATAGGTTTTGATAGGGGTAGGTTTGTAATTTCACTCAAACGTGACATAACCACCTCTCACCCGGATTCATACACGGTGGGCACCAAAACACAGTGTGTCCTCGGCCGAAATCGACTCCCTCCCCGATTCATACACGGTGGGCGCCAAAAACAAACTCTCGTCGGCAAATATTCGGTGTATGCGAGATTACCGTCCTATCCCCAACCGACTAATATTGCTGTGATGTAGGAAATTTGAAACGGGGGCTAAGTTTGTAAATTTCCTCGCATTTCAGACAAGCGCGCCCTGAAGACATGGTTCCCCCTTCCTCTCTACCTCCATTTCCCCATTCGTACTCCATGGGCGGCAAAACACCCTCTCCACCCCAGCCTCCTCCGTCCGCCACCCCATCCACCGCCGTCCTCCTCCACCGTGCCGGAGCTGATACCCCGACGTCGCCGTCCATTACAAGAGATCGACCTCTCTCATCCACGGCTTCGGACCGGGATCCTTGCATCCCGTCCTCTCGCTTCATCCCCACCGTCGTCCACCTTGCCGGCGCCGCTCCTATGACCGTCTCGTACACCGTGCCCCGCCGCCACCGTCTACCCTCCTAGATCTGCTTCCACGCCGCCGACAGCCATCGCTACCGCAGCACTGTCAAATTCTTAGCAGATGCATACACAGCGCCGCACCAGAGGCGGTACTCTTTCGTATCAGCTCAACTTATTTATCACAACAAGAAAATAGATCGCCACTGCTTTACTCTGATTTCTTGTCCATCACTTACTTGCTAGTTGAAAGCAAACATTGGTTGCGAAGTTGCCTTTGTCCGGTTTGCACCTTCAGATCCGCCATGGCACGCTCAACACTATACTCCCAATGCTTATGGTTTTCCCCTTTTATATTCCACACTAGTTAAATCACAGTAGACTAAATTTCAAAATTGGGTCAGTCGATTTTTCAGAGCTCGCCGGAGTTCGCCGGTGCGAACGAAGGGGCTCGGGTGGGGACGGTGGTTGTGGGGGGCGTTGGTGGGGCCTCGCCGAACGAAGAAAACTCGACGCGGGTGGGGGGGGGGGGGGGGTGGCGGAGGAACACAGGCGGTGGGGGCCGGTGGTCCGGCCGGCGGCCCGTGCGGTGTTCTGTATGGGAAGAATCAGAGACGAGGAAGAAGAAGGGTTAGGAGACGTAGGATCTTCATCCAACCGCCTGAAATGGTCGACTGACCCAAATGACAAAAGTCACGCGACTTGCATGCAGACATGCCTTTATATTCAGTACCATCATCGTACCTGCTTAGCACTGCTCCTGAATCCATCAAGCTAAACAACGTGCCACTCATAATTCCAAACTTGTTGCTCAAGTACGAATCTGATATGATGCTGATATTACTAAAACAGATAACATTTAATTGGTCAGCTAATGTTCCTACTTTACTTTCGAAAAGCACGTGCACCACATATAGAGAGACAGCAGGGAGTTGCTTTCTTAATGCGCTCTGGTTCATCATGTGTGGGCACTGCGCAACGAACATTTTATTATCCAAAATCTGCTTGCTCTTCTTTAGCATGTTCCTCTTCCGTTCTTCTTTAATAAGTACTCTCTCCGTTCCTAAATACAAGTCTTTGTATAGATTCCACCATGGACTACATATGGAGCAAAATGAGTGAATCTACACTCTAAAATGTATCTGGATACATCTGTATGTGATCCATAGTGGAAATCTCTACCAAGACTTATATTTTGGAACGGAGGGAGTATGATAGTAGTACAGTATGTTCCTTGTAGTGAAGATGAGCAGGGACATTTGCAGTGTAGAGGTCTATACGGTCGGTTGTGATGGACACTTTGAACTCTTCGGGCCTCTTTGATTCGTAGGATTTTGTAAACATGGGAATAGGATTTGTAGTGGCCTGCCCACTTGAATCCTATAAGAATAGCAAGGAAATGCGGGGAGCTGTGTCGCCTTTGAGAGTTACACTGATATTAACAGTACCGCACCTTCAGTTGAAGAGAGCTGGTATCCGAAGCCTTTCTAGCCGTACCGGCAATACTAGCACATATATTCCAGCAAGTTCCACTTTGCTGATTTTACTCTGATGCTTAAGGTTTTCCCGTTATATCTACACTATGATCTGTGTAGCTGCTTTGTGTCGCACTAGCAGCAGTCCACTCTTGAAGCTAAACACTGCAATGACTTACAAAATTGGCACCAAGGCATTGAGTGCCATTCTGGATGCAATGAAACTCATACGCTCCCCACCTGTTGACTCTTGTTCAGAATATGATCCTAATGACTCTTGTTCAAAATTGCCACATATAGAGAGACAACATGGAATTGCATTTCTTTGGGCGCTGTGATTCATCATGAGTGGGCAACCAACATTGTATGCAATGAAGCGGAACCTCAAGAATATGCTTCCTCTTCTGTTCTTTAACATGTTCCTCTTTTGTTATTCTGTATTTAGTACGTACAGTATGTTCCTTGTCAGGAAGGGGAGCAGGGACATCTGCAGTCAACAGCTGATAGAGCTGGCCTGTACGTGATCGATAGGCTTTCAATTACTAGCGGCAATACAACACCGTATTTTCAAGCCAGTTCCACTTTCCCGATTTATATATCGTGGTTATGGTGTACCCCTTTTATGTACACTATGATCTGCCTAGTTGCTGTGTGCTCTTGTTATCATGGTTTGGCAATAAACTCTCTATACAGTATATTTTGAACCTATCATCTGCCAACTATCCTTACTTCTGGAGCCTATTTTTTGTGTACTTGTGCCAGATTATATAAATGCACGCACCATATTACAGCACACATGAGCTCTCTCATCAGAATCCAGTGATAGCACACAAGTGTTTACAGGGGCGCCCCTATATTAGAATATCCTCTGCATTACAAAGATAATCTCACAACTATTTATGTTTTCATGGTTCTCAGATATTATACGTAATTACAGTGAATATCAGAATCCGCGCATCAGAAGAATATTGTGGAACACTGCAATGACTTACAAAATTGGCACCAAGGCATTGAGTGCCATTCTGGATGCAATGAAACTCATACGCTCCCCACCTGTAGATTCTTGTTCAGAATATGATCCTAATGACTATTCTAACCTCGAGGAGTCAAAGGCAGATGGCCTGTCATGTTCACCCATCAAGGTGCCTGTTCTAATTTGGCAAGGTTTTATTGATTGCGCGTATCTTGCATATGTTGTCTTGCATTTCTTCTACTTTGTTGCACCGCCATCTGCTTAGTTTACTCATCATATATGTCGAGATGCCATGCCCATCCATTATCAATACATATTCCATCTGTCATCATACCATGTTTTTCCACTCAAATGTTGTTCTTGTGCATCAGACATCAAAAAGGAAGAGGGTGATTGCCGAACCTGAAGGAGCACCAGCAAAGTCCTTGAAAAACGTGGTTGTGCCGGAGAAATCAGACAACACCCCACTTATATTGGCTGTACAACCAGTGACACAAAACGTAGGACCGACTCCAGCAGACTGTACCCATACTTCACTGGCCACACCACTAGCCCCACCACACAGGACCTGCACTCCAGCAAAAGGTATGCCGATTTCAGTTGCCATAGCACCAGCCGTACCACAGAAAAATCCCACTCCAGCAAAAAGTACAACAAGTCCACCGGCCGAAGACCTATCCCAACTGCAGAGACGGCCAATTCCTGCAGATTGGAACCCCATTCCAGTTATTCCCAGTTTAAAAGACAATGCTTTCAATGTTGTTAGGGACTACGTGCATATATTCCCATCATGGGAAGATTATAGTGAAGACAAACACCATTTTCACATCTTCCTGTCCCACTTACGTGTAAGTGCTATTATTCATGGTGATTATTTTCCTGTTTTCTGCTGATTGAACACATCAATGATTTACATTACATTGTTGTAAGTAGGCGAGGGTCAATCTGGATAGTCATGACGAGCAAAGCTTGCTTGCGCTTTTCAAGGAAGCATTGCAGCAGTATCGGTGTTACCTGAGGAAATCACACTTTGATGGCAAGTCTATAAACGAATTTCTGGTGAAGTCTCCTATGCTAAATTTAGAAGACATTGAATGGAAAAACCTTGTTATGCACTGGTCTCGTTCCGAGGATGAGGTACTGTCTATGATATCGCATGACAATTTGAACTTCTACTTTTCCGCATGTGCCTTACGGATCTTTTTTGCAGGAAATCTGCTCGAAAAAGAATTCCGGTTTGAAAAGAACGACAGGATATCGCAAATATGCTGCCCGCTGCTTTGCTCTTGTTAGTACCTGTTGTCCTGTATCACTGTACTTGCATACATACCTGGTTCATTATGTGACAGCAGTATGCATGATAGCTTGCTTATCAATTGTTCGCTCCAAATTATCTGATCTGTATGAATGGTTACATTAGTGTAGAATATATCCAATGCCAATGAATTTTTTAGCTCTGCATTGTTCTTGTAAGTACCTGCTGTCCTTTATCAGTGTACTTATATTGACAGGTAGTTGTTCATGTACCATCACTCTGCAGCTTATTTTCCTTTGCCCTCCATTTTCTACACATAAGATCTATATTTACTCTTACCATAAGGTTGGATAACACCGATGGTACTGAAGAAGTTTAGCTCTGCATTGCTCTTGGCTGTACCTTTTGCCTGTATCGCTGTACTTACATTTATAGCTACTTGGTTATGTAGCATCACTCTTCATCTTATCTTAAATATTCTCCATTTTTTCTTATATTGTCACATCTATATTTACTCTTAACAAAATGTAGAATAAAGGCAATGCTTATGAAGAAGATTCTGTGGTAAACTTCTTGAATTGCCCCCCCCATCAGCATGGACAAGGGCTTTATAGAGCCTGCCTTCACCAATAATGTAAGTTTGTCCTTCTCAAGCCTTCAAACTTTGTTGTGTATATTTGGTTAGGCATGACTGCAACAGCTGTTTATTTTTGGTGTTTGCATCAAATTGCATGTTTAAAGTTTATTATGTACTCCCTCCGTCCCATAATATAAGAACGTTTTTGACATTAGTGTAGTGTAAAAAACGTTCTTATATTATGGGACGGAGGGAGTAGTTCATAAACAAAAGTTTGTCCTTCTCAATTTAAGTTTTCAGTTGTACAACCAAGTTCCTTCTTCATACCATGTAAATTAAACTATACAGAGCAAGTGATCTTATTTTGCCAATCTGAAATGGGATAAATTGACAGCACACTAACCATTGATACTTATGAGTTCTTGATCTGTAATCCAGTGGTGTCGTGAAGCTGCCAACTCCTTCACAATGTCATTTCCTGCCATGTCTTGACTTAAACAATACCATATTGTGTTAATGCTATTTTAAACTATGTCACTTTATTCGTTAGTAAGAAATGTGATGAACTGTCAGCACTGATACTTATATGTGCAAAACCTGTCATTTGTCTGCTTGTTTATCTTTCAGAGTGAGGAGGATATAAGTGTCAAACAAGTGCAGTCTCATCAGCTTGCTCAGCTGCTTGCGCTGCAGCTCCCGAGCAGGGCTAACCTTTCTTGAACTCTATTGAACTGCTGTCGGTTTTGTATATTATTTTGTCGGCGTGTTTAATTGCACTGGTGGCGATCTTTGATGCCCAGTGTATGTAATCTGCTGTCTGCTTGTGCTTTATTATTATATTGGCGAACTTTGATGCCCAGTGGATGTAATATGCCGTAATTTCTTTATTGTATAGTCTAAGTTTTTTTTTCTTATTCACGATGCTGCAGTTATTTTACCGTATATATATCCTGTCTTCGCAGTAAACCGACCAAACCGTAAAATTACGGTACATAATCGGGCCGTCATGCAATGATCCACATCATGGGCCCCGTCATCTTGGTCCGTTAACAGGCCTAAATGTAAACTGGCCCAGTAGTAGATTCGGGCCTTTAATAGTCCGAGTAAACCGCCGGCTCTATTTTCCCAAGAAAACTCAATGGGCTTTTAGGAGGCTGAAAAGTAGGTTGGGCCTGAAACATGACGAACAGCTCATGGGCCGGCAGCAGGCCGAAATAGACCCGTCCCATGATTGTGCCAATCAAATCATGGGCTTATAACAGGCCAAAATTGTCTCGGTCCTTGTTTGGCCCAATCAGATTATCGTCTGTGAGCAGGCCGGATGCAAACGGGGCCGTAGTTAGGCCCAACTATATGACGGGCTTTTAACAGGCCGAAATATATATAGGGCCGAAATGTTAAACGGGCCTTTAACAAGCCGAAACTAATATCAGGCCAAATTACTAAATGGGCCTTTATCAAGTGGGCCCAAAAGCATAGCGTCCAGTTGACAGGCCGAATCTGATATGGGCCATAATTTAGCCCAAAGCCTCTCAAAGGGCCGGACCTGATCTGGGCCGTAATTTGGCCCAGAACATGGTAGGCTTTTAACGGGCCGGATCTCATATGGGCCTTTATTAGGCCCGGAACGTGGCAGACTGTTAATGGACCGGATCAAATATGGGCCGGCATTTGGCCCAAAACATGGCAGCCTGTTAATGGGCCGGCCTACTAGTGTCATCAAAATCTTTTGGGCCTTCAGCTGGGCCGGCCCATTATGGTCGGCGAAATCTCGTGGGCCTTTAGCTGGGCCGGCCCATTATGGTCCGCAAAATCTTGTGGGCCTTTAGCTGGGCCGGCCCATTATGGTCCGCAAAATCTCGCGGGCCTTTAGCTGGGCCGGCCCATTATGGCCCGCAAAATCTTGTGGGCCTTTAGCTGGGCCGGCCCATTATGGTCCGCAAAATCTCGTGGGCCTTTTGCTGGGCCGGCCCATTATGGACCGCAAAATCTTGTGGGCCTTTAGTTGGGCCGGCCCATTTAAACTTTATGGGCCACTTTTGGGCCGGTCCACGTGTCAACATTTCATAAGCGCATCTCGCCCATTGGATGAGTGACACCTGTGCCAACGGGGAGCTGACACGTGTTTCCTCCAGCCAATGATGATTTTACACATGGAAAATCGCCATTGGTCCGGGCTGTTAACGGGTTATCGGATCCAAAACCGGACCCGATAGCTTAACGGCGTTCCGTTACGGTGGATGCCACGTGTCGGTCACCCTTGACGAAAGCACTTCTGTGACGCGCGATTTTTCATCATGGAAGTGGACACTTCCGTGATGATAATTTTGGTAATGTCATGGGACACTTCTACGACAGCACAGGTATGACTATCTTGATTCTGTCATAAAATCGTCATGGATGTACATGCATGACAGAAAACGTGACCTACTGTGACAAACATGTATCATCACGGAAATGTATTTTTTTGTAGTGCATAGTAGTAGCGAGGGGTATAAACCCGTGCTACTACTAAGTGGTCTCTACCGTGCGCCACCTGGGGCATGCCATAGTAGTAGCGAGGGGTATAAACCCGTGCTACAACTATCGACCCACGAAGACATGTGTAGACATAGCGTGCGGAAGCCCAAGTCCAAACCCGCCACACTCTTCTGATTCCCCTTCTCCTCCCACCTGCGATTCCCTTCCTCACCCACTGCCACTGCCGGCCTCGCACCTCGGCGCCACTCACAAATCCGGCGACCTCCTCTCGCACTGCAGACCCCTCCCCTTCCCCTCCATCCTCCTTCTTCTCCGCTGTTGGAAGGAAAGGGAAACCAGCAGAGCGTCGTCCATGGCGGCGGCCAGATCCGCCATGGACGCAACCACTTGCACCTCCTCACCGGGTCAAGGGTCCCATGACAAGCAACAGCAGGTCACCGGGCTTCATCTAGGGTTTCGGGCGTCGGCTCCAACTCCGGCGGCCACCGGTGAGTTCCTCCTCCTACTGCTCTCTATCTCTCTCTTCCTCTTTCTAATAATTTCTCTTCTTTTATAGCAGCAGTAGAAGACAGGTGCGGGCACAAGTTGGGTGGGGAAGCACCATCTCCAAGGACAACTTCATCCCCTCCAGGACCAGTAGTAGCCATGGATGGAGAGGACGATGACGCCCATGTTGGGGAACGTAGTAATTCAAAAAATTTCCTACGATCACGCAAGATCTATCTAGGAGATGCATAGCAACGAGAGGGGAGAGTGTGTCCATGTACCCTCGTAGACCGAAAGCGGAAGTGTTTAGTCAACGCGGTTGATGTAGTCGAACTTCTTCACGATCCAACCGATCCAAGTACCAAACATACGGCACCTCTGTGTTCAGCACATGTTCAGCTCGATGACGTCCCTCGAGCTCTTGTTCCAGTAGAGGGTCGAGGGAGAGTTCCTTCATCACGACGGCATGGCGATGATGTTGGTGATGTGATCTACGCAGGGCTTCACCTAAGCACTACGACAATATGACCGAGGTGGTAAACTATGGAGGGGGGCACCGCACACGGCTAAGAAACAATTGTTGTACTTTGGGGTACCCCCTGGCCACGTATATAAAGGAGGAGAGGGACGAGGCCGATGGCCATGAGGGGGCGCGCCAAGGGGGAGTCCAACTAGGATTCCCAATCCTAGTTGGATTCCCTTTCCTATTCCAAGAGGGGGAAGGAGGGAAGGAGAGGGAGAGGGAAAGGAAAGAGGGGCCGCGCCCCCTCCCCCTAGTCCAATTCGGACTGCCTTGGGGAGGTGCCACCTTGTGGCCTGCCCTCTCCTACTCCCTTATGGCCCATTAAGGCCCATAACTTCCCCGGGGGGTTCCGGTAACCCCTCGGTTCCCCGATAAATATCTGAAATGTCCCGAAACCTTTTCGGTGTCCGAATACCTTCGTCCAATATATCAATCTTTACCTCTCGACCATTTCGAGACTCCTTGTCATGTCTGTGATCTCATCTGGGACTCCGAACAAACTTCGTTCACCAAAACACATAACTCATAATACAAATCGTCATCGACAGTTAAGCGTGTGGACCCTATGGGTTCGAGAACTATGTAGACATGACCGAGACACATCTCCGGTCAATAACCAATAGCGGAACCTGGATGCTCATATTGGCTCCTACATATTCTACGAAGATATTTATAGATCAAACCGCATAGCAACATACATTATTCCCTTTGTCATCGGTATGTTACTTGCCCGAGATTCGATCATCGGTATCATCATACCTAGTTCAATCTCGTTACCGGCAAGTCTCTTTACTCGTTCCGTAATGCATCATCCCGCAACTAACTCATTAGTCACATTGCTTGCAAGGCTTATAGTGATGTGCATTACCAAGAGGGCCCAGAGATACCTCTCCGATCCACGGAGTGACAAATCCTAATCTTGATCTATGTCAACCCAACAAACACCTTCGGAGACACCTGTAGAGCATCTTTATAATCACCCAGTTACGTTGTGACTTTGATATCACACAAGGTGTTCCTCTGGTATTCGGGAGTTGCATAATCTCATAGTCAGAGGAACATGTATAAGTCATGAAGAAAGCAATAGCAATAAAACTGAACGATCATTATGCTAAGCTAATGATTGTTCTTGTCCATCACAACACTCTCTAATGATGTGATCCCGTTCATCAAATGACAACACATGTCTATGGTTAGGAAACTTAACCATCTTTGATTAACGAGCTAGTCAAGTAGAGGCATACTAGGGACACTCTGTTTTGTCTATGTATTCACACATGTACTAAGTTTTCGGTTAATACAATTCTAGCATGAATAATAAACATTTATCATGATATAAGAAAATATAAATAACAACTTTATTATTGCCTCTAGGGCATATTTCCTTCAGTCTCCCACTTGCACTAGAGTCAATAATCTAGATTACATAGTAATGATTCTAACACCCATGGAGTCTTGGTGCTGATCATGTTTTGCTCGTGGAAGAGGCTTTGTCAACAGGTCTGCAACATTCAGATCCGTATGTATTTTGCAAATCTCTACGTCTCCCTCCTTGACTAGATCGCGGATGGAATTAAAGCGTCTCTTGAGGTGTTTGGTTCTCTTGTGAAATTTGGATTCCTTTGCAAGTCAATTGCTCCAGTATTGTCACAAAAGATTTTCATTGGACCCGATGCACTAGGTATTACACCTAGATCACATATGAACTCCTTCATCCAGACTCCTTCATTTGCTGCTTCCGAAGCAGCTATGTACTCCGCTTCACACGTAGATCCCGCCACGACGCTCTGCTTGGAACTGCACCAACTAACAGCTCCACCATTCAATATAAATACGTATCCGGTTTGCGACTTAGAGTCATCCGGATCAGTGTCAAAGCTTGCATCGATGTAAGCATTTACGACGAGCTCTTTGTCACCTCCATAAATGAGAAACATATCCTTAGTCCTTTTTAGGTATTTCAGGATGTTCTTGACCATTGTCCAGTGATCCACTTCGGGATTACTTTGGTACCTCCCTGCTATACTTATAGCAAGGCACACATTAGGTCTGGTACACAACATTGCATACATGATAGAACCTATGGCTGAGGCATAGGGAATGACTTTCGTTTTCTCTCTATCTTCTGCAGTGGTCGGGCATTGAGTCTGACTCAACTTCACACCTTGTAACATAGGCAAGAGCCCTTTCTTTGACTGATCCATTTTGAACTTCTTCAAAACTTTATCAAGGTATGTGCTTTGTGAAAGTCCAATTAAGGGTCCTCATCTATCTCTATAGATCTTGATGCCCAATATATAAGCAGCTTCACTGAGGTCTTTCGTTGAAAAATTCTTATTCAAGTATCCTTTTGTGCTATCCAGAAATTTTGTATCATTTCCAATCAACAATATGTCATCTACATATAATATTAGATATGCTACAGAGCTCACTCACTTTCTTGTAAATACAGGCTTCTCCAAAAGTCTGTATAAAACCATATGCTTTGATCATACTATCAAAGCGTATATTCCAACTCCGAGAGGCTTGCACCAGTCCATAAATGGATGGCTGGAGCTCGCACAGTTTGTTAGCATCTTTAGGATCGACAAAACCTTCTGGTTGCATCATATACAACTCTTCTTTAAGATATCCATTAAGGAATGCAGTTTTGACACCCATTTGCTAGATTTCATAGTCATAAAATGCGGCAGTTGCTAACATGATTTGGACAGACTTAAGCATCGCTACGGGTGAGAAGGTCTCATCGTAGTCAACTCCTTGAACTTGTCGAAAACCTTTCGCAACAAGTCGAGGTTTGTAGATAGTAACATTACCGTTAGCATCAGTCTTCTTCTTGAAGATCTATTTATTCTCCATGGCTTGCCGATCATCGGGCAAGTCAACCGAAGTCCATACTTTGTTCTCATACATGGATCCCATATCAGATTTCATGGCCTCAAGCCATTTCGCGGAATCTGGGCTCATCATTGCTTCCTCATAGTTCGTAGGTTCATCATGGTCTAGCAACATGACTTCCAGAACAGTATTACCGTACCACTCTGGTGCGAAACGTACTCTGGTTGACCTACGAGGTTCTGTAGTAACTTGATCCGAAGTTTCATGATCATCATCATTAACTTCCTCACTAATTGGTGTAGGCATCACTAGAACTGATTTCTCTAATGAACTACTTTCCAATTCGGGAGAAGGTACAATTACCTCATCAAGTTCTACTTTCCTCCCACTCACTTCTTTTGAGAGAAACTCCTTCTCTAGAAAGGATCCATTCTTAGCAACGAATATCTTGGCTTCGGATCTATGATAGAAGGTGTACCCAATAGTTTCCTTTAGGTATCCTATGAAGACACATTTCTCCGCTTTGGGTTCGGGCTTATCAGGTTGAAGCTTTTTCACATAAGCATCGCAGCCCCAAACTTTAAGAAACGACAACTTGGGTATCTTGCCAAACCACAATTCATATGGTGTCGTCTCAACGGATTTATATGGTGCCCTATTTGACGTGAATGCAGCCGTCTCTAAAGCATAACCCAAAACGATAGCAGTAAATCAGTAAGAGACATCATAGATCGCACCATATCTAATAAAGTACGGTTACGGCGTTCGAACACACCATTACGCTGTGGTGTTCCAGGTGGCGTGAGTTGGGAAACTATTCCAAATTGTTTCAAATGAAGAGCAAACTCATAACTCAAATATTCTCCTCCACGATCAGATCGTAGAAACTTTATTTTCTTGTTATGATGATTTTCCATTTCACTCTGAAATACTTTGAACTTTTCAAATGTTTCAGACTTATGTTTCATTAAGTAGACATACCCATATCTGCTCAAATCATCTGTGAAGGTCAGAAAATAACGACACCCGCCGCGAGCCTCAACACTCATCGGGTCGCATACATCAGTATGTATTATTTCCAATAAGTCAGTTGCTCGCTCCATTGTTCCGGAGAACGGAGTTTCAGTCATCTTGCCCATGAGGCATGGTTCGCAAGCATCAAGCGATTCCAAAATCCCATCAGCATGGAGTTTCTTCGTGCGCTTTACACCAATATGACCTAAACGGCAGTGCCACAAATAAGTTGCACTATCATTATTAACCTTGCATCTTTTGGCTTCAATATTATGAATATGTGTATCACAACAATCAAGATTCAACAGAAATAGACCACTCATCAAGGGTGCATGACCATAAAAGATATTACTCATATAAATAGAACAACCATTATTCTCTTATTTAAATGAATAACCATCTCGCATTAAACAAGATCCAGATATAATGTTCATGCTCAACGTTGGTGTTGGGGATATGACTATTAGATATGACCCGCCCAAGAGGGGCCGGGTCATCCCTATGGCGGTTCATCTCAATGAAGCCCAAGAGTATATTAAGATGGCGGTTCATAAACAGGCTTGTTAGAGGGCCCAAACCCGAAGGCGGCTTAAGGCCCACAAGTATAAACCGCCATGTATATGTAAACTTGTATTGTAATGCATGTAAGATAAGTCACCGAGCCGGACACGTTTTATGAGCCGGCAGGGACTCTGTAGGCCGCAGGGCGTCAACCTGTGTATATAAGGGGACGACCCGGCAGCGGCTTAGGGCAAGAAACAACAAATCGAGAGCCAGGCAAAGCGTATTCGCTCCCTGGTCATCGAAACCCTAGCAATACCACCTCAAACTGGATTAGGCCTTTACCTTCACCGCAAGGGGCCGAACCAGTATAAACTCCTCGTGTCCTTTGTCCCGTTTTAACCCCTTTAAGCTAACCCCGTCGCAATGGCTCCGCAACTAAGTCCTTCCATGAGGACATCTGCCGTGACACTTCCACAACAGTTGGTGCCCACCGTGGGGCCTGCGCATGGTGGTATTATTTTTTGAGGGAATTTCTTAAGGGATCGAGAAGCTGGCGATTCATCGGATGAAGAAGAGCCGCCAAGTTGGTTACTGGTAACAGAATCATGATTTACTTTGGAGCTGACAGTACAATGATCAAAATAAATTAGGGTGTGTCAAGTACGGCGTCGCCGCTGTCGCATATCGAAAGCATGCACGGGATCAATCAGACAAAGGTTCAAAATCGCCGACACCAACAGGATTTAACGATTCCATCATCCGAGTCAGGATCAAGTTTGAAGGTTGATTTTTCCTCTATGGCATGAAGACCCAGATAATGGACGCGATACGATGGATTCTGGCGGTTGTTGCTCCCGAGGGTAATCATGGTGGTAGCCCCATGTGGCCTCTGATGCAGCCACCGGCCGGTTCCTGCTCATCGCAAAAGAAAAAAAAAAGGGAAGGGAAAAAGGCCCCGACCTCAAGGGAGACCCGGATGTGGATGACTCAAACCTGCTACGACTCGGAGAGCCACCCACGATCCATGACTCGCCTTGCTCCGCATCTGACTCCAAGCCGCTGACAGTCTAGGCAGTCTAGACAAGGGAGGTCGGCAGTCTAGGCAAGGGAAGTCACGGTCCAAAGGCAGACTAGCTGGATCAAAGCGTATATTTCCACATGGTTCAAGGAGACACATCACGTAGTGGAAGCTTGGATTGTGGCAACCGAGAGAGACAAAGAAAATCACAGGCAGCGGCAACTTCTGCGCGCAAAGGATGAGAGACAAAAAATATACGGACTCGCTGGACCACACACGAGTCGGAAGCAGATTCTCCACGGGTTCGGACTCCTCTGCTGACCAGCTCCGTTGACCCGCCAAGCTGTACCCCGAGTAGCAGCGACGGGACCTCCCCTGCCGCGCTCATCGGTTGTGCCCCGCCTGCCTCCGCTCGACTGCTCCGCTTTGAGCCGCCCGGGCTTGCGGCCCTGAATGGTCTCACTCGCCTCAGCCGATAGCATTGCATGTCTCAAGATGTTTGACTACGGACGAGTGTACAGCATTGCAGAGTCTGAATCAGAAAAGGCCTTGACTAGTTAATACAACCCGGAGCTCAAGTTCTTGACCGAGCTGCTCTGCTGGAACCACGGCGCCCACCGCGTCGTCGCCACTCAATCCGCTGACGTCGAGCCGCCTCCGAGGCGCCTCGCTCCTACGGCTGCTTCTGAGACGTCACACCGCCTCTCCTTCTACGGCCTTTGACTCGTCAATCCGTCTTCGTCGCCGTGCCGTCGAGTCACGGTTTGAGCCGTTCGCCTCCGCTTCAAGACTGCACCTCACCGGCTTTACTGTGAGCCGCCGCCGCGGGCTGCTCACGCCTGGCTAGTCTCGCGTCCACCTTGAGTCACCCACGCCTCGCCGGCTCTCCCATACGGCCACACCTTCAGACCTCGAGTCGCCTCGTGGCCGCGGCAAATCGCCGATGCCTAACTCCACAACCACAGCCATAGCTCGCCTTGCCGGGAAGCCTCTGCTTCCGTGCTGGCAAGCCTCAAGCCACGAGCCAGCCGCATCACTTCCGCCTTGCCGGTGCTGCTCCGCTGTTACGTTCCACTTTTGCCTCCGAATCGCCGCGGCACAGCCGGCGCAGGCCAAGCCGCCGCACGTCAAGCTATAGTTGCCGCTGCTTCTGCACCCAACCCGCCGGCCTTGTTCTCCACCTCTGCCATGCGTGGTTGCGGCCTCGAGCCGTCGGGTCCCGTCGATCGCCTGCCATTTCGAGCCGCCGACCTCTACGCCAAATCCACCTCAACGCATGCTACTCACCATTGCGCTTCGACTCTGAAGGCGCATTTTACCCCTCACCGGCTTAACCTCGAGCTGGTTACGCCTATGTCCATGAGCCGCCCCGCGTTTGAGTCGCCTCCTGCTTCGAGTTGCCAGGTTCTGCCTCTGAGTCGCTGCCTCTCACATGCGGTCGCGACGAGCCGCCGGGGCAAGCTGCTTCATCCCGTGAGCCGCCGCCATCCGAGGGCCGACTTTGTCGCATCGTCTTCACCAGCTCACCTCCGACGGGTTGCCGTGTCACTCGCTTCAAGCCGCTGTTTCTGCGGCCTCTCGACGCCCTGAGTCGCCACCCGCTTCACCGGCATCATCCCTGAGCCGCCCCGCTTCGCTGGAGTCGCCGTCCGCACGGCCTGAGTCGCCTCTCGTCTTCGCCGAGTCCTGCTGCCATTAAGTCGGGTCCACCTCCGTTGAGCCATCCGACGCTGCTGCCTTGACCCGCCGTAGTTCTCCTCGAGCTGCTGAGCCACCCGACTCCTTGTGAAGAAAGGGATAAGAGAGACTGGTTGGAAATAAAGTCAAAGTGGTCAAGGTGCTAAAAAAACATGACCCAAAGGATCCCTTCTTAGCCGCCCGGTTCCGCGCTATAAGCCGCCACCTCCACCGCAGTCATGAGAGAGTGGCTAACTCACAGTTGAAATTACTAGAGGTGATCTATGGACGCTATATACGACTCATTTTCCGTCCAGAAAAATCTGGTGAAAGCTGTCCAATCAATTTTTATTGATTCATTTTTATTTTTTCTTCGAGAACAGTTACTCTCGTTTGTGCAATTTCTTATGCAGAACAGTTCATCATTAGAAAAGAGGCCATCAAGCTATGGCCCTTGCCTACATCAGACGGGTCAATGGATAGGGTCAATTTTAACCCATCGAGATTCAACATATTCCAGCAGTCCACTGGTCATATCATGGTCAAGCATGGATATTCTCAAGCCAACTCTTCGAGTAGTCTTAAGACTCGGGGGCTACAATGACTTGACTCGACGGAATTGGCCAGTTTCAACAAATTTAAGAACCCCAGGACATTGAAGGGGAAGATAACCCGGTCCCGGAGGCTACCGCCATATTGGTGAAAATTTAAAGGCCGTCAGAAAATTTCCGGCTTAAGAAGAAGGATTCCGGTTCCAAATCTGGTTCAAGGGAAATCTGTCTCCCACAAAAATCTGAAGCTCTCAAATCCGGTTTAAAATTTCGGCTCAAGAAGAATATTATCTCTCGCAAAGTTTGAATTCTCAGAAAAAATTAAAGGTTGTCAAAGAGAATTTGTTGCCATGATGCACAGTTCAAACATGGGTATCCGATCCGGCTTACACGCCTTATTACAAATCACTTGGAGGCTTGATGCCCGAGTTACTGGGACCAAAGAGAGTTTGACGCACAGCACAACTCAAACATAGGTACCCGATGAGCACAACTTGTCAGTATATCACTTGGGGGCTTCCTATTCAAACATAGGTGTATTCACCAAAGAGAACATAGCGTTACTACCCTTTTGATCAAGTGCAATGCCACAATTATGGTCACTTGGGTGCTTCCTGATCGTATTAGAATCATAGTGTTACTACCCTTTTGATCCGGCGCAATGCCACAATTATGGTCACTTGGGGGCTTCCTGATGGTATTCGAATCATAGCATTACTACCCTCTTGATCGGCTCAATGCCACACTCGTCAGTATGTCACTTGGGGGCTTCCTGTTCAAACATAAGCGTATTCGACCAAAGCGAACATAGCGTTACTACCCTCTTGACTAGGTTTGTTCAAACATAGGCGTATTCGACCAAAGAGAACATAACCTTTCCAGGTCATCCTACCTGTAGCCAGCTGCTTCAACTCCATTGGGTAATCCCAATTGACCCGCCGAACTCTTAACAATCAGTCTTTACGGCGTATTCGACCAAGATCTGAGCTTGTTAAGGTTCAAACGGCGGCTTGTCATGCGAGAGCACGGCTTACAGATAGTCAGGATAGATCCAGGCTTCATAAGCCGCCTTCCTTGAAACTTGGATAAATCGGCCCGTGATGTATGTTGTTACTCTGACCCCGCGTACTCCTGATAAGGTCTTTAAGCAAGCCCTGACTTTATCTGGGTTCAAATGTCGATTGGGTACTGTGAGTCAGGCTCACGGAACGCACGAACAATCCAGTGGCTCAGGCTAGTTTCATTGAAGTATTTTGTCATCATACACATACAGTGCATTATCATACATCATCATCATACATTGCATTATCATTGCATCATCATAGCATGCATCATATATGCATGGATATACTGGTTTATATAGCAGGAACCTGTTTTCAAACCAGATTATATTATACAAATCTTGAATAGCCAACATGGCTGGATTTTTATTATGGTTATCAATAACCAATATTATGATTGAGGTTTTCAAAGTCGCTTCAGCGCAATGGCTATTATGTTATCAATGGATATGGTTTATTCTACAATGGAAGGAATAGTCCCGAGTCGCTGCAGGCTTACAACCCGGCACTTGGGGGCTACATTATTCAAATTGAGATTACATCAAATATGCAAGTCCCATGTCACTGCCAGCATGCACCATGGCACTTGGGGGCTAATGCAAGGTCATTTTTTACTTGCCTTATTGAAGACCCGACTCATAACATCGTAATGAGCCGGCCCTTGGGGGCTACCAACTGCTCCTGTCAATAATTCAAGGTACACAAGTCTTAATCCATTATATTCAAGGGTCCACTGCTCAGTTGGTAAAGCACAAAGCTCTTAACCTTGTGGACGTGGGTTCAAGCCCCATGATGGGGGTTACATCATATGATGTTCTTTTCAAAGAAGTATATATAAAGTCCCAGCTCAATATTATCTTACTGAGCTGGCCCTTGGGGGCTACACATTGCTGTTCAAGTTTACATGATCATATCTACAAAAGTCCCTGCTCATTATTGCATAATGACCCGACCCTTGGGGGTTACACTGGTTGAAGTTTTCATGAGTATAAGGCAATTACAAGTCCCAGGTTGCTGCAAGCATGACAACCCGGCACTTGGGGGCTACATATGTGGAATATTCAGTTTTGACTAGTGACTGAGATGAACAATTTGGATTTCTTCAAGGTTATAACATTTATATTGAAGCAAGTCTTAAGTGGTTACTACGCTCCCTTCTTAAGACTTGGGGGCTACAAGTGATAGGCATATAAGGGAGGTATATTTTCACTTAACAACAATTATGACCCGGTGCCATCAATATTTACAGATCGGCAATTTTGGCAATGATAAACCAGCAAGTTTTTTCATCTTCAAGCCGACTGAAAACCAGATGAGTATTTCAAGACCAATATTTTTTGTTAAGCATTGGGAGCTGAGTCAAATGAATTATTCTTCACAATATTTCTGTGAGAGACCAACGTCAGCAAATTGAGTATGAAGCTGGCTTATTGACCCGGATTTTCTAGAAGAAGGAAATGACAAGGACTTAAGGATGTTCAGGTGCCGGCTTACAAGAATAGTTAACCTGGAGCATAACCTGTTAAAATTGTTCTTGTGTTTTGTTTACAGGATCAGTTTAACATGGATAAATCCAAATTAAACTGGGGGCTAATGTCGGGGATATACCCCACGGTATGACCCGGCCGGAGATATGACCCGACTAGGACTCGGCGTTTCATTGGTAAGCCGGCAGATGTTAAGCCGGCAGATGTTAAGCCAGATGGTAAGCCGGCAGATGTTAAGCTAGACGGTAAGGCAGATGGTAAAGCCGGCAGATGTTAAACCGGCAGATGTTAAGCCAGACAGTAAGCCAGATGGTAAGCCAGATCGTAAGCCAGATTGTAAGCCGGATTGTCAGAAGCCCAAGACATTAAGAAGCCCATGGAGAGAAGCCCGTGATGAGAAGTCAGAATAGTTTAAGTCTTAATCCGAGTTGGACTCTACATGTAACCCGTCCCTTCAACTTATATAAGGAGGGGCAGGGCACCCCAAGAGGGACAAGACAGAAAAATAATCTCTAGGGCTAGACGCAATAAGAAGAGCCGGCTTATGCGGCAACTCCATGAGGATCATAATGAGACCTAGCCACAAACAGTATGTAGGGTTATTACCGGATGATATTTCCCGGGGCCCGAAGCTGTCTAAATCCTTGTCTTGCGTTGTGTCTCTCGATTCCGCTCAACCCCTCTCAAGCTACTACATAGATGCGTTGGCCTCACGACTAAGTCCTCACCCTAGGACATCTGCCGTGACAATTACTTGTCGAAGTTTCTATCTTGGCAAAGAGTCTGAGCCGGAGGAAATGATAGTTACCTCTTCTTCAGCTGCTTGGCTGGCTCCCGTGTCATCCTGGTAATAGTCAGAGTCAACAAGATGATTGAAAAACAAGCCAAGAGAATCAAGGGCTACCTCCGACTCAGAGGTGTCATCCAGATTCAGCAGTTCAGAGGCGCTGGGTTTCTTTTTCCTCTTGGTGGTCTTCTTGGCGGCTGTCTTGGCAGCTCTGGCCTTCTTAGCAGCCTCATGATCATACTCCGTTTTCCAAAAATCAGACTTAGCCTGCAAAGGTTATTAAGGGTTGAGTTAGTAAGGTATTTGAATGATGAGGTCAAGATAAGTAAATTCAGAGACTCACATCCGGTGGCGGGTTAAGCTTGAAGAAAGGGGCCAGACCCACTTTAACACAATCTTCCGGATCTTCATTCAGAAGAGACCTAACCATTTCATTTACTGCTTCATCAGCTAATGGTGTAGAGCTATGGCGCAGTGAATCTTTTACACCACCAGTGTAAGTACACATTAAGCTGGTGCGGCGGCTCAAGGGTATGATCCGCCAAGAAATCCAACACCTGACTAAATCAACGCCAGTTAACCCGTTTCCAAGCAGAGCTTTAACCTTCAAAATAGTAGGAGTAATTCTTTTCCGTTCAGCAGCAGTAAGTTTTTCAGGAAGATTGTGCTTTGGGTCTAAGCGCTCGACACGGTAACCCAGCAGTGGATTCTCGTCAGTCGGAGAAGTGTCTTTGCAATAAAACCACGTCTGATTCCAATCCTTGGGGTGACTTGGCAAGCAGGCATAAGGGAAGATATCATCTCTTCTGCGTTGAATCGAGATCCCGCCAAGTTCCAAGCTGGGCCCGTTCGTGAACTCAGTCTGGCGGTTCAAATAAAAGTATTCTCTTAAGAGATCGATGTTGGGCTCCTCTTGAAGGTATACTTCACAGAAGACTTGAAAGTTGCAGATATTTGACACGGAATTGGGTCCGATGTTGTAATGATGGAGTTGAAAAAGTGTAGAACATCCCGGAAGAATTTAGAGCCGGGTGGTGAGAAGCCCCGGTTCATATGGTGAGTAAAAACGATGACTTCGCCATCTTTCGGCCGAGGTTTTTCTTCGCCCGGGTCAGGAGCACGATAATGCATCACACTCTTTGCGGGAAGATACCCGACCTTGACAAAGTCTTTAAATGTGCCCTCAGTGACGATGGAGGGGACCCATTTGCATGTGTAGACTGTTTTTGGCGGCATGGTGAGCAGAAAAGGCCTAAAGGAAAGGAAAATTTTGCCGGTTCAAATTAGTTGGTGAAATTACAAGTTAACAGTTGCAGTGTATATCCAAAATGGTGGCTTAGGTAAGGGCTAATGATATATGAGTAATGGTAAGCCGGGGATGTAAGCCGTCGTGACAGGTACTAGTATTCAAGACCTGACAATCGTAAATCTTACTAAGTGTTGAGACAAACAGGTTCCACAGATTAAGGCTATAAGTTCGGATCTGCAATTGTTCAGAAAAAGGAAATAAATTCTAGACCTACATAGGCAGCAGCAGAAAAGCGGAGGTGCCCTAGAGGAGATCTGTCGCGATGAGGATATGCTCTAGTATCAAAAACAGGTGCTAAAACTACTGCCCCGCAAGATTTATGTGTTTTTTTGGATCTAATCCATGGATCTAAGCAAGAAAAAAGAAGGGCGGCGACAAACACCGATGAACACTGAAACCCTAATGACAGATCTATGGTGAAGAAAAGGAGGACTTATTGATGCTGATGAAACATCAGAGAGGCGCCGCGGCGTTTTCTGGTTTGTTCAGGGTGATGCAGCGGCCAGAGTTGATGAAGGGGACGAAGGTCGACGGCCGCGGAGCTCGTGCGGGCTGGTATGTCGCGAGGAGGAAAAGAAGGCGAGAAGGAAAAGGGGGAGAATGAGAGGTGAGTCCGTGGTCTTATTTATAGGGCTGGAAGGACAAATGGCAGGCGCGAGAATCGAGGAGGCAGAAAAATGGATAAGCGACGGCGCGGGCGCCTCAATTTTCGGAGGGTCAGTAAAGAAAGGGATTTATTAAGATTTGGGTTCTGTGAAGCATTAATCGCAGGTGACGTCACGGCGGGTTACCATAATTTCCGGAGATGACGTCATGGCGGGTTACAATATTTCACAGTAAGACAAAGAAGGATTTTTCTAAGTGTTGAAGATCGACATGAACAAGTTCAAATCAACCTGGGGCCTCATGTTGGGGATACGACTATTAGATATGACCCGCCCAGGAGGGGCCGGGTCATCCCTATGGCAGTTCATCTCAATGAAGCCCAAGAGTATATTAAGATGGCGGTTCATAGACAGGCTTGTTAGAGGGCCCAAATCCGAAGGTGGCTTAAGGCCCACAAGTATAAACCGCCATGTATATGTAAACTTGTATTGTAAGGCATGTAAGATAAGTCACCGAGCCGGACACGTTGTATGAGCCGGCCGGGACTCTGTAGGCCGCAGGGCATCAACCCGTGTATATAAGGGGACGACCCGGCAGCGGCTTAGGGCAAGAAACAACAAATCGAGAGCCAGGCAAAGCGTATTCGCTCCTTGGTCATCGAAACCCTAGCAATACCACCTCAAACTGGATTAGGCCTTTACCTTCACCGCAAGGGGCCGAACCAGTATAAACTCCTCATGTCATTTGTCCCGTTTTAACCCCTTTAAGCTAACTCCGTCGAAATGGCTCCGCAACTAAGTCCTTCCATGAGGACATCTGCCGTGACACTTCCACGACAGCTGGCACCAAATAACAATTATTCAGGTCTAAAACTAATCCCGACTGTAGATGTAGAGGCAGCGTGCCGATGGCGATCACATCGACTTTGGAACCATTTACCACGCGCATCGTCACCTCGTCCTTAGCCAATCTTCGTTTAATCCATAGCCCCTGTTTTGAGTTGCAAATATGAGCAACAGAACCAGTATCAAATACCCAGGCTCTACTACGAGCATTAGTAAGGTACACATCAATAACATGTATATCGAATATACCTTTCACTTTTCCATCCTTCTTATCCGCCAAATACTTGGGGCAGTTCCGCTTCCAGTGACCAGTCCCTTTGCAGTAGAAGCACTCAGTTTTAGGCTTAGGTCCAGACTTGGGCTTCTTCCCGGGAGTAGCAACTTGCTTGCTATTCTTCTTGAAGTTCCCCTTCTTCCCTTTGCCCTTTTTCTTGAAACTAGTGGTCTTATTAACCATCAACACTTTATGCTCCTTCTTGATTTCTACCTCCGCAGCGTTTAGCATCGCGAAGAGCTCGGGAATTGTTTTTTTCCATCCCTTGCATATTATAGTTCATCACGAAGCCTTTATATCTTGGTGGCAGTGATTGAAGAACTCTGTCAATGACACTATCATCAGGAAGATTAATTTCCAGCTGAGTCAAGTGGTTATGGTACTCAGACATTCTGAGTATGTGTTCACTGACAGAACTATTCTCCTCCATCTTGCAGCTATAGAACTTGTTGGAGACTCCATATCTCTCAACTCGGGCATTTTCTTGAAATATTAACTTCAACTCCTGGAACATCTCATATGCTCCATGACGTTCAAAACGTCTTTGAAGTCCCGATTCTAAGACGTAAAGCACGACACACTGAACAATCGAGTAGTCATCAACTTTGCTCTGCCAGACGTTCATAACGTTCGGAGTTGCTCCTGCAGCGGGTCTTGCACCTAGCGGTGCTTCCAGGACGTAATTCTTCTGTGCAGGAATGAGGATAATCCTCAAGTTACGGACCCAGTCCGTGTAATTGCTACCATCATATTTCAACTTATCTTTCTCTAGGAAGGCATTAAAATTTAAGGGAACGGTAGCACGGGCCATTGATCTACAACAACATAGACATGCAAAAACTATCAGATACTAAGTTCATGATAAATTTAAGTTCAATTAATCATATTACTTAAGAACTCCCACTTAGATAGGCATCCCTCTAGTCATCTAAATGATCACATGATCCATATCAACTAAACCATGTCCGATCATCACGTGAGATGGAGTAGTTTTCAATGGTGAACATCACTATGTTGATCATATCTACTAAAAGATTCACGTCGACCTTTCGGTCTCATTGTTCCGAGGCCATATATGCATATGCTAGGCTCATCAAGTTTAACCCGAGTATTCTGCGCGTGCAAAACTGGCTTGCACCCATTGTATGTGAACGTAGAGCTTATCACACCCGATCATCACGTGGTGTCTCAGCACGATGAACTGTAGCAACGGTGCATACTCAGGGAGAACACTTATACCTTGAAATTTAGTGAGGGATCATCTGATAGTGCTACCGCCGTACTTAAGCAAAATAAGATGCATAAAAGATAAACATCACATGCAATCAAAATATGTGACATGATATGGCCATCATCATCTTGTGCCTTTGATCTCCATCTCCAAAGCACCGTCATGATCCCCATCGTCACCGGCTTGACACCTTGATCTCCATTGTAGCATCGTTGTTGTCTCGCCAACTATTGCTTCTACAACTATCGCTACCGCTTAGTGATAAAGTAAAGCAATTACATGGCGATTGCATTTCATACAATAAAGCAACAACCATGAGGCTCCTGCCAGTTGCCGACAACTTTTACAAAACATGATCATCTCATACAACAATTTATATCTCATCACGTCTTTACCGTATCACATCACAACATGCCCTGCAAAAACAAGTTAGACATCCTCTACTTTGTTGTTGCAAGTTTTACGTGGCTGCTACGGGCTTATAGCAAGAACCGTTCTTACCTACGCATCAAAACCACAATGATTTTTCATCAAGTGTGTTGTTTTAACCCTCAACAAGGACTGGCCGTAGTCAAACTCGATTCAACTAAAGTTGGAGAAATAGACACCCGCTAGCCACCTGTGTGCGAAGCACGTGGGTAGAACCAGTCTCATGAACGCGGTCATTTATGTCGGTCCGGGCCGCTTCATCCAACAATCACTACAAAAAAACACACATCCGTGACATTTTGGGCCGAACGATTTTTTTCCTGTCATGTATGACACTTCTATGATGATAATTGTGACAAAACCCGGTATCATCATAGATGTGGTGGGCTCCTACTTCTATGACAAAAAATCATGACAGAAAATGGGCTTTTCGTCCTGGGCGGGCCGGAGACACAGCTGCATGACATTCTTTGGGCCGTCCATGATGGAAAAAACCGTGGTAGAAGCAAGGGCACGGAAAATATCGGGGAGTTCCCGGTTACGGTGGGTGGTCGGGGGCCGAGCGATGCACGTTTCTCTCGTACACGTACACACGTGGGTGCGAGGTGTTGGGCTCTAACTGAACCCGAGCGAGGCGTTCGCCTACTGAACCCGAGCGATTGCACTACAGGCTACGCATTACGTAACCCAAGCGATTGATCGATGTCTGTTAACTGAACCCGATCGAGCGATTCCTTTGCTACTGCTGCTAATTGAAGCCGATCGAACCTGGTACCTCTGGATGAACAGTGAGTGTTGTTGGGGGGTTGGATGAACAGTTCCCGGTGGGGGGGGGGGGCGGATGAATAGGACCCTGTGGTAGTAGAGGCCGTTGCCGCTGGATGAACAGTACCCCGATTGATCGAGCCAGTTGGGGGGTGGATGAACAGGACCCCGTGGAGGGCTGGATGAACAGGACGACCCCATGGAGGGCTGGTTGAACAGTAGCCGGTGGAGGGCTGGATGAAAAGTAGCCCATGGAGGGGTGGTTGAATAGGACCCCGTGGAGAGGGCTGGTTGAACAGTAGCCGGTGAAGGAGCGCGCGGTGGAGGCTGGATGAACAAGAGCCCGTGGATGAACAGTCGCAAGTGGAGGCTGGAGGAGGTCGATGATGGATGAACAGTAGCCCGTGGAGGCTGGAGGAGGTCGACGGTGGAGATGAATAATATCCCGTGGAGTCCCGTTTTGTGGTACGCCACACCCCTCCCGATGAACAGGACCCCCGTTTCGACCGTAGCGCTCCAACACAAGTCCGTTTCATCCGTTTTGCGTACGCCACACCCCTCCCGATCAACAGGACCCCGTTTCGACCGTAGGAGGTCCAAGAGAAGTCCGTTTCCTCCGTTTTGCGGTACGCCAGACCCCTCCCGATGAACAGGATCCCGTTTCGACCGTGGCTGGTCGAACACAAGGACGTTTCTTTCGTTCCGCGGTACGCCAGGCCTCGTTTCCATCGGCTGTTCCGTCCAAGCCTGTTGGCTCCCGATGAACAACACGCGTATTGTTGCCTCCCGATGAACACAAAATATTCCGTTGCCTCCCCATGAACACGACAACGACGCAATTTCTCCGTTCCGACCTAGCCATGTACACGAGCCCTGGCCGTACGTATGTGTGAGTAGATGTTCGAGACCCCGCCCGTATGTACGTATGTGGCCGTATTTACTTTCTTGCACCCTAGCCGCTATATGTACGTGTACAAGCTCCGTGCGTGCCTCTACTACGACACGTGCGCGCCTCTACATCGACCAGTATGTATGTACACATTCGCGACCAGAATGACAACGCTACGTACGCTTCGACCAGGTGGGTCCCGACTGTCAGGCACTTCCTTGCATGCGAAGATGTAGCTGGTGGGTCCCAGCAGTCAGGGGGCGAATCATTGTTTTTTGCCCGTAATATGGACGTACTTCCTTACATGCGAAGATGTAGCTAGTGGGTCCCAGCAGTCAGGGGGCGAATCATTTTTTTGCCCGTAATATGGATGCACTTCCTTGCGTTCGAAGATGTAGCTGGTAGGTCCCAGCAGTCAGGGGAAACGTTTTTTTTGCAAAATACAGTGGCCTGTTCGGTGGGTCCCTGCTGTCAGGTGGAGGAATCATTATTTTCCGCGTAATAAGGAGGCACTTCCTTGCTACGGCGTGGACCCAGCTGTCAGCCTCTCCACGTATAGTACTCTTCCGATGGAAGTCGTTCCTTGGCCATGTTGACCACGCTGCGCCAAGAGCACCAGGGCAGTGGACGGCGGCGAGGCCTAGGAAGGGGACGACGGCGAGGCCGGGGAAGATGCGGCAGTGGATGCCCGTCGCCGCAGGGCCTGGCCATCGGTGGGAGTAGTAGGGGGCGGTGAGGCCTCTGCGGCATCACAGCCGGCCACGGGAGGCAGGAGCACGCGGCACGACCGGCGCTGCTTTGGGCGGCTGGAGCAAGAAGACCAGAGGTTGAAGAAGCACGACGGCCGTTGGATGGACATCGTACGGTCACTGGAGCTAGAATCGTTCATATTGACTAAGTTGACAAAGCCCTCCATCCCCGTCAACTTAGTAGGCCCACAAGTCAGCCTCCCACTATGCTGGGTCCCAGCTAGCAGGTGGGTATTAATTTTTTTGTGCGTAATAAGGAGGCACTTCCTTGCGTGCGAAGATATAGCTGGTGGGTCCGACCTGTCAGCGGGGGGAACGTTTTTTCCCGAAATACAGAGGCCCTTCCGGTGGGTCCCAGCTGTCAGGTGGAGGAATCATTATTTTGCACGTAATAAGGAGGCATTTCCTTGCGTGCGGCTGTGGACCCAGCTGTCAGCCTCTCCACGTACAGTCCACTTCCGATGGATGTCATTCGTTGACTGCGTTGACCACGCCGCGCCAAGAGCACCAGGGCGGTGCACGACGGTGAGGCCTAGGAAGGGAATGACACAGAGCCAGGGAAGACTCGGCAGTTGTTTCCCACGCGGAGGGGAGTACGAGGGTTTACTGGTTTGTCTGCCGTGGCCGGAGAATAACAGCAGGTGTGGGTGAGTAGAGGGATGGTTAGGCCAGCGATGGGAGTACGATGGGGCGGTGAGGCCTGCGTGGCAGCATAGCCGGCCGCGGGAGGAGGGAGCAGGCAGTCCCGTCGGCGCTTGTTTGAGCGGCTGGAGCAGGAAGAGCAGAGATTGAAGAAGCACGACGGCCGTTGGCTGGACATCCAACAGTCACTGCTCTCATGTGTTGACTAAATTGACACGGCGTTGCGTGTGCGTCAACCTTTTTTTAGGAAAGCATACGCGTCAACCTGTAGTAGGCGCACAAGTCAGCCTCAAATTTGTGGAAAACAACATACGGCCCATCTGCCATTATTTCTAATAATTTACAGCGCATTTGCTAATTCTTAAGAATTTTTTTGGAGCCCATCTTCTTTTTGTTAGCATTACACCCAATATTGTGGCCACGGTTAAAAATTATACGAAATTTTGCATATTTCGGTGCGGTCAACTATTTTTAATCCCGAAATATCGAGTCACATTCAAACTATTTTGAAAAATAATTTATATAAATATAAAATCCAAATAATTGTCCACGCATAAAAACAATGGAATCAGTGGTTCGGGTGTTGGTGCGTGTTGGGGATGACGTCGCCGGAGAATAACATGACGTGTGGGGGAATAGAGGGAGGGAGTGGCCAACGTTTGAGGGTACGGTAGGGCGGCGGAGGCGCAGCCAGCCATGCGAGGCGGGAGCAGGCGGAGCCGACGGGGTGGTTTGGTTTGGGCGGCTGGAGGAAGAAGACAAGAGATAGAAGATACACGACAGATGTTGGATGTCAATGCAACGGCAGGTAGGCAGAATTTTTTGTTGACTAGCTAGTAAGTCGACACCACCTTGGATAGGCTATTTCCTCATGGGTCCCAAATGTCAGAATCCAAATCTGTCACGGTCATGCAGCCTTTCCTATTTATAGCCCGTTTGGTGTGCTAGTTCAAAATAAGTTTGTGGGTGCTGGCGGGGGCTAATCACTTGGCTTCTGTAATGCATAGTGAGCTCAAGCAGCTGGCGAGAGTGATGTTATTTCCCTTGGTTGGGATTTGTTACAATATTTCACTCTAAATTAAATGAATGGCAAGCCATTTGCCTTGTTTCAATGAAAATATGACAGTCACAGACGAGTTGAAAAGGGCAAGAACATCTAACTTCATCTTACAAACTATACAAAAGCATGAGGGTTAATTGTTCATCCGGTTTAGACAAAACCTAGGTTGAAAAGGGCAACAACATCTAACTCCAGCACTGTTTTCGGCAGTCACAGTCAAATGGATCGGTCAAGTCCATAGAATGAACATCCTGGGTCGTAAATTTTACTGGATTATGACCACAATATGTTGTAAATAGAAGCCCGGCACGTTCAAAAGCTCTTTTGCCCACCTGAAACTCCTTTTTTTGCTCTTCGACATACCCATCCGTCAAAACCATGCTGCTGATAAACTTAAGCCTGATGGACAATAGTAACCTCGCATTCAGCAGGAAGAATGTGACAAATCTAGTGTTTGCATGGTTGGCTACATATTGTTCTAGCGTTATTGTCTTCAATCGAATGTCATGAGAAGTGAGAAAATCCCGGTGCTTACGAATCCACCGATTGGTTATAACTTTCTTACCCCGTCCTGTTGCCTAAATAGACATGAAGATTGAAAACAGTTAAGGTCTAAAAAAAGAGTGTGGAAAGAGCAACAGCTGAACAGTTAATTCTTGTACACTATATGCGGGATTCCAATGTGCGTGAAATTATCACCTTTATATACAACTTATCCAGACATGGAAAGCATTGCAGCAAGCCAATAATCTTGTTCAGATCAAAACTATTCATTTGGATATATAAGATCTTGACAGAATCCAACACCATTGATAGGCTATCCATGGAGAAACTCTTCATTGAGCATAGAACATAATATAAGTACAAAATGTGTACTCCGAGATGATATATAACTTATGCGCAGAAATTTAAAATGCAGCTTATGGTTACAAGTGTAGATGATAATATAAAGTACCTGAAGAACTGTGGAGCCAAACACCATATTGAAATGAGCACAGAGATCATGTTACACCCAAGGTATCCAGTTTAGGCGCAGAGAGGACGGTTATTTGCGATGGTGAATAACTAGAATCAAGGATCAACCTTTGAAGTGAAGGGGCATCTTGGATGATGAGCTGCCTTCCATCCAAAGAAATTCCAATTCTTACAAGGTTAGGCGACTTTATTTGGAGACAACCGATTCTAACTGTGAAAACAAGCACCAAGCACTCCAGGGCAGGGCAACTGGAGTGGATGATGCTGTGCAATGAGGCCTCCGATATATGAACCCGCACAAGTGAAAGTTTCTTGAGAAATGGGAGTCGAAGGTTTAGTACCAGATTGTCTGGTAGGTAGCACAACACAAAGGTGGCGGTGTGGAGAGAGGAGGGAAACCGCGAGATGGACATCGGTGCTGAGGGCACAGGTAGATGGCGTTTGGTATCTGGTAGGTGATTTCCAAGGGAATAGTAGAACTCAAGCAACTGTAGTTCTGTGAATTCAGGGGATTTTAGCCAGGCGTCCACCGTGCAGGGCATGGTATGCTTTGCTCAGGTAGCATGACGGGATGCAGAGGCTTTGAACGGAGCCCTGGTGGGAGGAGATGATGGCTTGATGACCCACAAGTATAGGGAATCAATTGTAGCTCTTTTCGATAAGTAAGAGTGTCGAACCCAATGAGGAGCAGAAGGAAATGACAAGTAGTTTTCAGTAAGGTAATGCCTACAAGTGCTGAAACTGTAAGTAGCGAGTAGTTTGATAGCAAGATAATTTGTAACGAGCAAGTAAAGATAGTAGCAATAAGTATGCAGCAAGGTAGCCCAATCCATTTGAGGCAAAGGACATGACAAAATGGTTTCTTATAATAATCAAAGTGTTCTTGAGGGTACACGGGAATTTCATCTAGTCACTTTTGTCATGTTGGTTTGATTTGTGTTCGCTACTTCGATAATTTGATATGTGGGTGGACTGGTGCTTAGGTGCTGTTCTTACTTGAACAAACCTCCTACTTATGATTAACCCTCCCGCAAGCATCCACAACTATGAGAAAAGTATTAAGTATTAAGGGGTATTAATATGCATAATGGATCTGACCATATGGTGACCGCAAGGAACGAAAGTAACTAGGTCAAAATCACTTATATACCAGAAGATGGGCACCGGAGGTGGGCCAAGGAGGCCACAACCCACCAGGGCGCGCCAGGGGGGCCTGGCGCGCCCAGGTGGGTTGTGCACACCTGGTGGCCCCCTCTAGTGTTTATTGGCTCTAGTATTTCTTAAATATTCCATAAAAAATCCTCGTGGAGTTTCAGCTCATTTGGAGTTGTGCAGAATAGGTGGCCTGACGTAGCCTTTTTAGGTCCAAATTTCCAGCTGCCAGAATTCTCCCTCTTGGTGTGTTCCTTGCAAATTATGAGAGAAAAGGCATTAGAATTACTCCAAAAAGCATTATTATGGATAAAAACATTGTAAATAACAGTAAGAAAACATTATGCAAAAATGGACGTATCAACTCCCCCAAGCTTAGACCTCGCTTGTCCCCAAGCAAAAACCGAAATCGAAAAACATGTCCACATGCTTTGAGAGAGAGGTGTCGATAAAAACAAAATACGGACATAGAAGCATCATGTTGATTATTATAACAGCAACAAATTTAAACATAAAACTTTTATCATATACTTCCCATGAATAAGTAATAGTTCATCACAGAATCGAAGTATAAAGCAAAAACTTTATTAGAAACCAAAAAACTATGTTCTCAGTCAACTTTGCAACTACAATTCATCATCTTTTCAGGAAGGGTCACGTGTCGGAGCCTTTAGGCAAGTCCACATACTCAACCATCATATAGTCTTCTATGATTGCTAACACTCACCGAGTACACATGAGCAAAACGTTTCAACCGGACACATAGAAAGATAGGGGCTTATAGTTTCGCCTCCCAACATACTCACCTCAAGGGTGATGTCAACAATAATAACTCATGCTATCTATATTCAACTGGACATATGTGCCTAGATCTTTCCTCACCACATGATGCTTGCCAAAAGAGAAAAAAAAGGAATAGAAGGAAAACTTTGACTCTTTGCATAAAAGTAAAAGATAGGCCCTTCGCAGAGGGAAGCAGAGATTGCCATGCGCTTATTTGTTTGCATGCTCAACCCCTTAGTGCAAAAGAATGTCACGTTACATTGCCCCTTAAGATGGCAACCTTTATTATGCAGTCCGTTGCTTTTATTATTTGTCATCCAAGTTCGTGCAACGCTCAATTTTCTCTTACACTAAAAGATCTCACATATTTAGAAGCAATTTTTATTGCCTTTTTGCACCGATGACAACTTACTTGAGGGATCTTGTTTAATCCCTAGGTAGGTATGGTGGACATTTGAAAAAGATTTGGGTTTAAGGGTTTCTGGATGCACAAGTAGTATCTCTACTTAGTGCATAATTTTTGGCTAGCAAAGATAGGGGGAAAGCATCACATGTTAAAGGATCTATGACAATATGACTTCTATGTGAATATAAACATACATAAACCATTACGTTGTCTTCCTTGTCCAACGTCAACAGTTTTGGCATATAATATTTTGATGAGGGCTCACAATCACAAAAGATTTCTAGGATAGTATATTTATATGTGAATCTTCCCTTCCCTTATTAATTCTTTCATGAGTTGCATCACTGACCAATGCTATGTTTGTCAATCTCTAATAAAATTTTCTTACTTATACTTTTCCTTATGTGGTGCCATCACCTACCATAGGATTAGTATATGATCTTATTGATTTATTTCCTTTCTTTTGTTTGCTTTCTTTCTCTTTTTCTTTTCTTTATTTGCAAGATGAAAGTAAAGAAAGTAAACACTCGAACTAACTTTTTTATATAACTTGCACACGATAACAATGATAGATCACTAAGCAAACTCTCAAAGAAGAAAAGATCGAACTAAACTTTATTCATCTAAGCAGAAGATTGAACTAAGATAAGTAAAAGCAAAAAGATAGTTGAATGATACGATACCGGGGCACCTCCCCCAAGCTTGGCGGAAGCCAAGGGGAGTGCCCATACCCGATACTCATTTCTCCTTGGGTGGTGAAGAAGGTGATGAAGCGATCCTGTCCTTAAGGGTCAAGAGATCCTGCAGCCGACGGATGATGCTCCGGAGATGGATAATATGCTCTTGATGCAGAATATTTTCGCGAGTGAGATACTTATTTTGTATGCGAACTATTTCAATAACGTGAAAAGCTTCAATCCCAGCAAGATTAAGGTGAGTAAGATAGGGTTTAAGGATACCTTCCTCCTCCTCCTCCTCGGCCAACAGTGCTTGTGTTGCCACCGGGGATGGATCTACGGTAGCTTCCTTGCCCTTGTCTCGCTTGATAGAGTACGTAGGCTCCTCCCTCTTTGTCTCGATCTTCATCAGCCAAGCATCTTCTTCCATGTGGTTGGAGGAGTAGGAAGACATGATGCTTAGCTTGATAAATCTGACCGAAACAGCAAGAAAAGAGAACAGGGGATTTTCTCCGTGATACGGTGGTTAACAGGTTCGGGAAGTATATATAGATTTTTTATCTTGGAGGACAAGTACATGGAAGAAAAAGGGAGTACGGGAGGTGTCCCAGGTGGGCACAACCCACCTGGGTGCGCCAGGCACCAGGCATGCCCGGCACGCCCTGGTGTCTTGTGCCCACCAGGGGACGCTTCCTGGAAGTTTCTTTAATTCCAAAATTTTAAAATATTCCAAAACTGACAAAAAATATTTTTGCGGATTTTTCAGAGTCCGTTTACTTACCTTATCACGTACCTCTTTATTTTGATGATTCTGGGGTGTTCCGGAAGGACTCTTTTATGTGTTCTTCCGTTGTCAAAGTTTGGACAATATTGCTTTCAACATTAATAGGCGTACCTGAGACATAATGCTTTATTCGTTTCCCGTTGACAACCTTTGGGTTAGTGCCTTCGAAATTATTTATTCTAATGGCTCCAGACCGGTAAACCTCCTCGATGACATAGGGG
This sequence comes from Triticum aestivum, assembly GCF_018294505.1. Lineage (NCBI taxonomy): Eukaryota > Viridiplantae > Streptophyta > Magnoliopsida > Poales > Poaceae > Triticum > Triticum aestivum. The sequence goes on from NC_057802.1 coordinate 138,170,997, forward strand.
CCTTCCCATTTTGAGAGGAGTTTTCCTGCAAAGAATCTGAAACGAGAATTGTACAAAAGAACATACTCTCCGACTTTAAACTCACGTTTTTGAATTCTTTTGTCATGCCACCTTTTAACTTTTTCTTTGAATAACCTTGCATTTTCATAAGCTTGGGTTCTCCATTCATCTAATGAGCTTATATCAAATAGCCTCTTTTCACCAGCAAGTTTGAAATCATAGTTGAGTTCTTTAACTGCCCAATATGGTTTATGTTCTAACTCAAGAGGTAAATGACAAGCTTTTCCATAAACCATTTTATAAGGAGACATACCCATAGGATTTTTATAAGCTGTTCTATAAGCCCAAAGTGCATCATCTAATTTCTTAGACCAATTCTTCCTGGACCTATTAACAGTCTTTTGCAAAATTAATTTTATTTCTCTATTGCTAAGCTCAACTTGACCACTAGACTGAGGATGATAAGGTGATGCAATTCTATGGTTAGCATCATACTTAGCAAGCATTTTACAGAAAGCACCATGAATAAAGTGTGAACCACCATCAGTAATTAAATATCTAGGGACTCCAAACCTTGGGAAAATAACTTCCTTAAGCATTTTAATAGAGGTGTTGTGATCAGCACTACTGGTTGGAATAGCTTCTACCATTTAGTAACATAATCAACATCAACCAAAATATGTGTACACCCATTAGAGGAAGGAAAAGGTCCCATGTAATCAAATCCCCAAACATCAAATGGTTCAACAGCAAGTGAATAATTCATAGGCATTTCTTGACGCTTACCGATATTACCTATTCTTTGGCATTCATCACAAGATGAGACATACTTACGAGCATCCTTGAAGAGAGTAGGCCAATAAAATCCAGATTGCAATACCTTATGAGCAGTTCTATCTCCAGCATGATGCCCTCCATAAGGTTCGGAGTGACATTTCTGTAGAATTTGTCCCTGTTCATGCTCAGGTACACAACGTCTAATAATACCTTTTACTCCTTCTTTATAAAGATGTGGGTCATCCCAAAAGTATGTCTTAAATCATAGAAGAATTTTTTATTTTGTTGGTAAGTAAAGCTAGGTGGTAAATATTTAGCAACAATGTAATTAGCATAGTCAGCATACCAAGGAGTACTATTAGCAACATTTATTGCAGCTAACTGCTCATCAGGAAAACTATCATCAATAGGTAGTGGGTCATCAAGCACATTTGCAAGCCTAGACAAGTTATCAGCTACGGGGATCTCAGCTCCTTTTCTATCAATAATATGTAAATCAAATTCTTGTAACAAGAGAACCCAACGAATAAGTCTAGGTTTAGCATCTTTCTTTTCCATAAGATATTTAATAGCAGCATGGTCTGTGTGAACAGTTACTTTGGAATCAACAATATAAGGTCTAAACTTATCACAAGCAAACACCACTGCTAAGAATTCTTTTTCAGTTGTAGCATAATTTCTTTGAGCACTGTCTAGAGTTTTACTAGCATAATGAATAACATTCAATTTCTTATCAACTCTTTGTCCTAGAACATCACCCACAGCATAATCACTAGCATCACACATAATTTCAAAAGGCAAGTTCCAATCAGGTGGTTGAACAATAGGTGCAGAATTAAGGCTTTCTTGAGTGTTTCAAAGGCTTCTAAACAATCATCATCAAAAACAAAAGGAATATCCTTTTGCAAAAGATTAGTAAGAGGCCTAGAAATTTTAGAAAAGTCTTCGATAAACCTCCTAGAGAAACCAGCATGACCTAAGAAACTACGAATACCTTTTATGTCCTTAGGACATGGCATTTTCTCAATTGCATCAACCTTAGCTTGGTCCACTTCGATACCTCTTTCAGAAATTTTATGACCCAAGACAATGCCTTCATTAACCATAAAGTGGCACTTCTCCCAATTCAAGACAAGATTTGTTTGTTCACATCTCTGCAAAACTCGATCAAGATTGCTTAAACAATCATCAAAAGAGTTCCCATAAACAGAAAAGTCGTCCATGAAAACCTCAACAATCTTTTCACAAAAGTCAAATAATATAGCCATCATGCATCTTTGAAAGGTAGCAGGTGCATTACATAGACCAAAAGGCATACGTCTATAAGCATAAGTTCCAAAAGGACAAGTAAAAGTAGTCTTTTCTTGATCAGGTTGAGAAATAGGTATTTGTGAAAAGCCAGAATATCCATCAAGGAAGCAAAAGTGTGTGTGCTTAGATAATCTTTCAAGCATTTGATCAATAAAAGGCAAAGGGTAATGATCTTTTGTAGTAGCTTTGTTTAATTTTCTGAAATCAATTACCATTCTATAGCCTGTAACAATTCTTTGTGGAATAAGTTCATTCTTATCATTAGGAACAACAGTTATACCTCCTTTCTTAGGGACATGATGAACAGGACTTACCCATCTTCTATCAGCTATAGGATAGATTATACCTGCTTCCAGAAGTTTTAATATTTCCGTTCTTACCACCTCTTTCATCTTCGGATTTAACCGACGTTGGTGATCAACAACTGGTTTAGCATCAGGTTCCATATTAATTTTGTGCTGACATAGAGTGGGACTAATGCCCTTTAAATCATCAAGAGTATATCCAATAGCAGCTCGGTGCTTCCTTAGAACTTTCAATAATCTTTCTTCTTCATGTTCTGAAAGGTTAGCACTAATAATAACAGGATATATCTTCTTTTCATCAAGATAAGCATATTTCAAAGTGTCTGGCAATTGTTTTAATTCAAACACAGGATCACCTTTAGGTGGAGGAGGACCTCCTAGAGTTTCAATAGGCAAATTGTGTTTAAGCAGAGGACGTTGTTCAAAGAAAATCTTATCTATTTCATTTCTTTCATGCATATGTAAATCATTTTCATGGTCTAGCAAATATTGTTCTAAAGGATCAGTAGGTGGCATAGCAATAGAAGCAAGACCAATTAATTCATCCTTACTAGGCAATTCTTTTTCATGATGATTTCTACTAAACTTGGAAAAATTAAACTCATGAGACTCATCACCAAAGCATTAACTGTGTTCAAGAAAGGTCTACCAAAGATAATGGGACAGAAGTCATCTTGTGGGGAACCAAGAACAAGAAAATCAGTAGGGTATTTTATTTTCCCACACAAGACTTCAACATCTCTAATAATTCCACAAGGTGATATGGTGTATCTATTTGCGAGTTTAATAGTAACATCTATGTCTTCTAACTCTGTAGGTGCTATGTCTTTCCTAATTTCTTGATACAAAGTGTAAGGAATAGCACTCACACTAGCACCCATGTCACATAAACCATGATAACAGTGATCTCCTATTTTAACTGAAATGATAGGCAGGCCAACAACTGGTCTATTTTTATCCCTTTTTCGGGTTTAGCAATTCTAGCAGCTTCTGCACAGAAGTAAATAACATGCCCATCTATATCTTCTTCTAAGAGATCTTTAACCATAGCAACATTAGGTTCACTCTAATTTGTTCATCTGGTTTAGGTGTTCTAACATAGCTTTTGTTAACCACAGTTGAAACTTTAGCATGTTCCTTTATCCTAACAGGAAAAGGGGGTTTCACAATATAAGCAGTAGGAACAACTGGATCAACATTATAGAGTATAGTTTCTTCTTTAACTGGTACCGGTTCTTTAATTTCTTCTTTAATAGGTGGGTGATATTTAAACCACTTCTCTTTAGGGAGTTCAACATGAGTAGCAAATGATTCACAAAAGGAGGCTACTATCTCAGAGTCAAGTCCATATTTAGTGCTAAACTTTTGAAAAGCATCGGTATCCATAAAAGATTTAACACAATCATACTTAAGCTTTATACCTGACTCTTTACCTTCGTCGAGTTCCCAATCTTCAGAGTTGCGTTTAATTCTTTCCAAAAGATCCCACCAGAATTCAATAGTTTCTTCATAAAAGAACCAACACAAGAAGTATCCAGCATGGTTTGATCATTACGAGAAAGCCGAGCATAAAAGTTCTGAATAATAATTTCTCTTGAGAACTCATGATTGGGGCATGAATATAACATTGATTTAAGCCTCCCCCAAGCTAGAGCGATACTTTCTCCTTCACGAGGCCAAAAATTATATATATAATTGCGATCACGATGAACTAGATGCATAGGATAATTTTTTGGTGGAACTCCAATTTTAAATGATTCCAATTCCATGATCCGATATCATCGCATAGCCTATACCATGCCAATGCTTTTCCCTTCAAAGATAAAGGGAAAACCTTTTTCATCACCTCATCTCCGGGTAAACCTGCAAGCTTGAACAATCCACAAATTTGTTCCACATATATCAAGTGCATATCAGGATGTTCGGTTCCATCTCCTGCATAAGGATTAGCTAGCAGTTGTTCTATCATACCCGAAGGAATTTCATATTCAATATTTTCAGTAGGTGCAGTAGGTTGAGGGGCAATTAATTGTGGTTCCGGACGAGGTGAAGATACCCCGAACAAACCCCTCAAAGGATTGTTTTCCATAGTAACAAGTGACAATAAATTTCAGCACACTATATAAATGTTTCCTTCCCAAATTCCACTTACCAAAGGCGCTTCACTCCCCGGCAACGACGCCAGAAAATAGCCTTGATGACCCACAAGTATAGGGGATCAATTGTAGCTCTTTTCGATAAGTAAGAGTGTCGAACCCAACGAGGAGCAGAAGGAAATGACAAGTAGTTTTCAGTAAGGTAATGTCTGCAAGTGCTGAAATTGTAAGTAGCGAGTAGTTTGATAGCAAGATAATTTGTAACGAGCAAGTAACGATAGTAGTAACAAGTATGCAGCAAGGTAGCCCAATCCTTTTGAGGCAAAGGACAGGCCAAAACGGTCTCTTATAATAAGCAAAGCGTTCTTGAGGGTACACGGGAATTTCATCTAGTCACTTTCATCATGTTGGTTTGATTTGTGTTCGCTACTTTGATAATTTGATATGTGGGTGGACCGGTGCTTAGGTGTTGTTCTTACTTGAACAAACCTCCTACTTATGATTAACCCTCCCGCAAGCATCCGCAACTACGAGAAAAGTATTAAGGATAAATTCTAACCATAGCATTAAACTCTAGGATCCAATCGGTCCCTTACGGAATAGTGCATAAACTGGGGTTTAAGTTTCTGTCACTCTCGCAACCCACCATCTATTTACTACTCCACAATGCATTCCCTTAGGCCCAAATATGGTGAAGTGTCATGTAGTCGACGTTCACATGACACCACTAAGGGAATCACAACATACATACCATCAAAATATCGAACACATATCAAATTCACATGATTACTTGCAACATGATTTATCCCGTGACCTCAAGAACGAAAGTAACTACTCACAAACAATAAACATGCTCATGATCAGAGGGGTATTAATATGCATAATGGATCTGAACATATAATCTTCCACCAAATAAACCATATAGTAATCAACTACAAGATGTAATCAACACTACTAGTCACCCCCTAGCAACAATCTATAGTTCCGGTAACAAGATTGAATACAAGAGATGAACTAGGGTTTGAGATGAGATGGTGCTGGTGAAGATGTTGATGGAGATTGCCCTCCCCAAGATGGGAGAGTTGTTGGTGATGATGATGACGATGATTTCCCCCTCCGGGAGGGAAGTTCCCCCGGCAGAATCGCTCCGCCGGAGGGCAAAAGTGCTCCTGCCCAAGTTCCGCCTCGAGACGGCGGCGCTCCGTCCCGAAAGTCTTCTCCTTATTTTTTTCTAGGTCAAAATCACTTATATACCAGAAGATGGGAACCGGAGGTGGGCCGAGGAGGCCACAACCCACCAGGGCGCGCTAGGGGGGCCTGGCACGCCCAGGTGGGTTGTGCCCACCTGGTGGCCCCCCTCTGGTGTTTATTGGCTCTAGTATTTCTTAAATATTCCATAAAATTCCTCGTGGAGTTTCAGCTCATTTGGAGTTGTGCAGTATAGGTGGCAAAACGTAGCCTTTACAGGTCCAGATTTCCAGCTGCCAGAATTCTCCCTCTTGGTGTGTTCCTTGCAAATTATGAGAGAAAAGGCATTAGAATTACTCCAAAAAGCATTATTATGGATAAAATCATTGTAAATAACAGTAAGAAAACATGATGCAAAATGGACGTATCATGGCTCTGGGGATTTCAAAATCATTGAAGAGAGATAGCTGACGACAGTCGAGATTAAGGGGCACGGCGCGACATAGAGGGCGCCACCGAATTGAGAGGACTTGGGTGCGGCAGCAATCCTTGGTGGGGAGAAGCAGGATGACCTCCCCAAGGACGGCGTCCGGGAGATCGCTGATGCGGTCCACCCGAGATTCTATGGGTTCCTGGGATCCGATGGGGGCGGGGTCGCCACTTCTCCCCGCGCTGCCGGGTGCGGGATCTACAACAGGCATCGCCGCTGGCGGGAGCCTCATCTTCTTGGCGCTGGGGTCAGCCGACTCCATTTTCCTCGAGGGCGTCGCGTCGCACTCATGGATTTGAGCAGACTAACGAATGACGAGCCTAGTTGTAGTGCGGGTGAAGAAGAAGGGGAGCTGGGGTTTTTCTGTAGTAGTGAGGAAGAAGGGGAGCTGGGGTTTTCTGTAGGAGTGAGGTGAGGAATTTGGGGGTATGAGTGGAGCGAGCTGACGTGAGGTGGGTGTGAGTGAGGAGGAAGAAGAGCACCTAGGGTTTTTTGGAGGGCGGTGTGCTAGTTGTGGGTAGCGCCTCTCATTAAGTAAATGTATGGGCTTTTGAATTGATTTTATTATTTACTAGGGTGGATGGGCTGTTTTGTCTTGGCCCCAGAGAAACAATTACTACTAGTACTGTGGAGACACTCTACAGCTACCCAGAAAAACAAATACTACTAGTACAGTGGATACACTACCGCTTCTGGCTCCTCCTAGGTCATCGAAACGTCTCCCTCTACTGAATGCTGTTTTACTTTTGTTCAACGACATGAGGGCCATGCAGTGCGCGGGCCCAAATGCCATACACCAAATTAGAAGGCAGTATGCAGGCGGAGAGTCACCCCGGTCGTAGCGCGGCAGTAACGACCGTCGTATCACAAAACCCCACCTCCCCGCAGTCTAAGTTTGACGGACGAAGCAACCATCATTTCACTCTTCGCTGAATCCCCTTCTCCCTCACCATCTTCAAGAAAGCCAACACTCGCATCTGCCACTGTTCTTCTCTCCCAATGAAGGGAAGGTAAGCGGATCTATGATGTTGATATACTTTCGTTCAGAGAAAAAAAAGAACTTTTGCAAAGCAGTAACTGATCCTCACTCTCTTTTTTGTTTCATTGTCATTGCGATTGTGTTTTCCTTTCAGTGATCTCCTAGTATTCGTCAGTTTCATGATGGACCAAGGAGAACCAGGCAAAGTGTTGGGGAACGCAGTAATTTCAAAAAATTTCCTACGCACACGCAAGATCATGGTGATGCATAGCAACGAGAGGGGAGAGTGTTGTCCACGTACCCTCGTAGACCGAAAGCGGAAGCGTTAACACAACGCGGTTGATGTAGTCGTACGTCTTCACGATCCGACCGATCAAGTACCGAACGCACGACACCTCCGAGTTCAGCACACGTTCAGCTCGATGACGTCCCTCGAACTCCGATCCAGCCAAGTGTTGAGGGAGAGTTTCGTCAGCACGACGGTGTGGTGACGATGATGATGTTCTACCGACGCAAGGCTTCGCCTAAGCACCGCTACGATATTATCGAGGTGTAATATGGTGGAGGGGGGCACCGCACACGGCTAAAAGATCGTTGATCAATTGTGTGTATAGAGGTGCCCCCCTGCCCCCGTATATAAAGGATCAAGGGGGAGGCCGCCGGCCAAGGAGGAGAGGCGCGCCAGGAGGAGTCCTACTCCTACCGGGAGTAGGACTCCCCCCCTTTTCCATGTTGGACTAGGAGAGAGAGGGGAAAGAGCTGGAGGGGAGGAAGGAAGGGGGAGCGCCGCCCCCCTCTCCTTGTCCTATTCGGACTTGGGGGGGGGGAAGGGGCGCGCAGCCCTGCCCTGGCCTCCTCTCCTCTCTTCCACCTAGGCCCACTAAGGCCCATTAAGTTACCGGGGGGGGTTCCGGTAACCTCCCGGTACTCCGGAAAAATCTCGATTTCACCCGGAACACTTCCGATGTCCAAACATAGGCTTCCAATATATCAATCTTTATGTCTCGACCATTTCGAGACTCCTCGTCATGTCCATGATCACATCCGGGACTCCAAACAACCTTCGGTACATCAAAACATATAAACTCATAATATAAATGTCATCGTAACGTTAAGCGTGCGGACCCTACGGGTTCGAGAACTATGTAGACATGACCGAGACACCTCTCCGGTCAATAACCAATAGCGGAACCTGGATGCTCATATTGGTTCCCACATATTCTACGAAGATCTTTATCGATCAGACCGCATAACAACATACGTTGTTCCCTTTGTCATCGGTATGTTACTTGCCCGAGATTCGATCGTCGGTATCTCGATACCTAGTTCAATCTCGTTACTGGCAAGTCTCTTTACTCGTTCCGTAATACATCATCCCGCAACTAACTCATTAGTCACAATGCTTGCAAGGCTCATAGTGATGTGTATTACTGAGTGGGCCCAGAGATACCTCTCCGACAATCGGAGTGACAAATCTTAATCTCGAAATACGCCAACCCAACAAGTACCTTTGGAGACACCTGTAGAGCACCTTTATAATCACCCAGTTACGTTGTGACGTTTGGTAGCACACAAAGTGTTCCTCCGGTAAACGGGAGTTGCATAATCTCATAGTCATAGGAACATGTATAAGTCATGAAGAAAGCAATAGCAACATACTAAACGATCGAGTGCTAAGCTAACGGAATGGGTCAAGTCAATCACATCATTCTCCTAATGATGTGATCCCGTTAATCAAATGACAACTCATGTCTATGGCTAGGAAACATAACCATCTTTGATCAACGAGCTAGTCAAGTAGAGGCATACTAGTGACACTCTGTTTGTCTATGTATTCACACATGTATTATGTTTCCGGTTAATACAATTCTAGCATGAATAATAAACATTTATCATGATATAAGGAAATAAATAATAACTTTATTATTGCCTCTAGGGCATATTTCCTTCAGTCTCCCACTTGCACTAGAGTCAATAATCTAGATTACACAGTAATGATTCTTACACCCATGGAGTCTTGGTGCTGATCATGTTTTGCTCGTGGAAGAGGCTTAGTCAACGGGTCTGCAACATTCAGATCCGTATGTATCTTGCAAATTTCTATGTCTCCCACCTGGACTAAATCCCGGATGGAATTGAAGCGTCTTTTGATGTGCTTGGTTCTCTTGTGAAATCTGGATTCCTTTGCTAAGGCAATTGCACCAGTATTGTCACAAAAGATTTTCATTGGTCCCGATGCACTAGGTATGACACCTAGATCGGATATGAACTCCTTCATCCAGACTCCTTCATTTGCTGCTTCCGAAGCAGCTATGTACTCCGCTTCACACGTAGATCCCGCCACGACACTTTGCTTAGAACTGCACCAACTGACAGCTCCACCGTTCAATGTAAACACGTATCCGGTTTGCGATTTAGAATCGTCCGGATCAGTGTCAAAGCTTGCATCAACGTAACCATTTACGATGAGCTCTTTGTCACCTCCATAAACGAGAAACATATCCTTAGTCCTTTTCAGGTATTTCAGGATGTTCTTGACCGCTGTCCAGTGATCCACTCCTGGATTACTTTGGTACCTCCCTGCTAAACTTATAGCAAGGCACACATCAGGTCTGGTACACAACATTGCATACATGATAGAGCCTATGGCTGAAGCATAGGGAACATCTTTCATCTTCTCTCTATCTTCTGCAGTGGTCGGGCATTGAGTCTTACTCAATCTCACACCTTGTAGTACAGGCAAGAACCCTTTCTTTGCTTGATCCATTTTGAACTTCTTCAAAACTTTGTCAAGGTATGTGCTTTGTGAAAGTCCAATTAAGCGTCTTGATCTATCTCTATAGATCTTGATGCCCAATATATATGCAGCTTCACCGAGGTCTTTCATTGAAAAACTCTTATTCAAGTATCCCTTTATGCTATCCAGAAATTCTATATCATTTCCAATTAGCAATATGTCATCCACATATAATATCAGAAATGCTACTGAGCTCCCACTCACTTTCTTGTAAATACAGGCTTCTCCAAAAGTCTGTATAAAACCAAATGCTTTGATCACACTATCAAAGCGTTTATTCCAACTCCGAGAGGCTTGCACCAGTCCATAAATGGATCGCTGGAGCTTGCACACTTTGTTAGCTCCCTTTGGATCGACAAAACCTTCCGGTTGCATCATATACAACTCTTCTTCCAGAAATCCATTCAGGAATGCAGTTTTGACATCCATTTGCCAAATTTCATAATCATAAAATGCGGCAATTGCTAACATGATTCGGACAGACTTAAGCATCGCTACGGGTGAGAAGGTCTCATCGTAGTCAATCCCTTGAACTTGTCGAAAACCTTTCGCAACAAGTCGAGCTTTATAGACAGTAACATTACCGTCAGCGTCAGTCTTCTTCTTGAAGATCCATTTATTTTCAATGGCTTGCCGATCATCGGGCAAGTCAACCAAAGTCCATACTTTGTTCTCATACATGGATCCCATCTCGGATTTCATGGCCTCAAGCCATTTTGCGGAATCTGGGCTCACCATCGCTTCTTCATAGTTCGTAGGTTCGTCATGGTCTAGTAACATAACCTCCAGAACAGGATTACCGTACCACTCTGGTGCGGATCTTAATCTGGTTGACCTACGAGGTTCAGTAATAACTTGATCTGAAGTTTCATGATCATTATCATTAACTTCCTCACTAATTGGTGTAGGTGTCGCAGAAACTGGTTTCTGTGATGATCTACTTTCCAATAAGGGAGCAGGTACAGTTACCTCATCAAGTTCTACTTTCCTCCCACTCACTTCTTTCGAGAGAAACTCCTTCTCTAGAAAGGATCCATTCTTAGCAACGAATGTCTTGCCTTCGGATCTGTGATAGAAGGTGTACCCAACAGTCTCCTTTGGGTATCCTATGAAGACACATTTCTCCGATTTAGGTTCGAGCTTATCAGGTTGAAGTTTCTTCACATAAGCATCGCAACCCCAAACTTTAAGATACGACAACTTTGGTTTCTTGCCAAACCATAGTTCATAAGGTGTCGTTTCAACGGATTTTGATGGTGTCCTATTTAGAGTGAATGCAGCCGTCTCTAAAGCATAACCCCAAAACGATAGCGGTAAATCAGTAAGAGACATCATAGATCGCACCATATCTAGTAAAGTACGATTACGACGTTCGGACACACCATTACGTTGTGGTGTTCCGGGTGGCGTGAGTTGCGAAACTATTCCGCATTGTTTCAAATGTAGGCCAAACTCGTAACTCAAATATTCTCCTCCACGATCTGATCGTAGAAACTTTATTTTCTTGTTACGATGATTTTCAACTTTGCTTTGAAATTCTTTGAACTTTTCAAATGTTTCAGACTTATGTTTCATTAAGTAGATATACCCATATCTGCTCAAATCATCTGTGAAGGTGAGAAAATAACGATATCCGCCACGAGCCTCAGTATTCATCGGACCACATACATCTGTATGTATGATTTCCAACAAATTAGTTGCTCTCTCCATAGTACCGGAGAACGGTGTTTTAGTCATCTTGCCCATGAGACATGGTTCGCAAGTACCAAGTGATTCATAATCAAGTGATTCCAAAAGTCCATCAGTATGGAGTTTCTTCATGCGCTTTACACCGATATGACCTAAACAGCAGTGCCACAAATAAGTTGCACTATCATTATCAACTCTGCATCTTTTGGCTTCAATATTATGAATATGTGTATCACTACTATCGAGATTCAACAAAAATAGACCACTCTTCAAGGGTGCATGACCATAAAAGATATTATTCATATAAATAGAACAACCATTATTCTCTGATTTAAATGAATAACCGTCTCGCATCAAACAAGATCCAGATATAATGTTCATGCTTAACGCTGGCACCAAATAACAATTATTTAGGTCTAAAACTAATCCCGAAGGTAGATGTAGAGGTAGCGTGCCGACCGCGATCACATCGACTTTGGAACCATTTCCCACGCGCATCGTCACCTCGTCCTTAGCCAATCTTCGCTTAATCCGTAGCCCCTGTTTCGAGTTGCAAATATTAGCAACAGAACCAGTATCAAATACCCAGGTGCTACTGCGAGCATTAGTAAGGTACACATCAATAACATGTATATCACATATACCTTTGTTCACCTTGCCATCCTTCTTATCCGCCAAATACTTGGGGCAGTTCCGCTTCCAGTGACCAGTCTGCTTGCAGTAGAAGCACTCAGTCTCAGGCTTAGGTCCAGACTTGGGTTTCTTCTCCTGAACAGCAACTTGCTTGCTGTTCTTCTTGAAGTTCCCCTTCTTCTTCCCTTTGCCCTTTTTCTTGAAACTAGTGGTCTTATTGACCATCAACACTTGATGCTCCTTTTTGATTTCTACCTCCGCTGCCTTTAGCATTGCGAAGAGCTCGGGAATTGTCTTATTCATCCCTTGCATGTTATAGTTCATCACGAAGCTCTTGTAGCTTGGTGGCAGTGATTGAAGAATTCTGTCAATGACGCTATCATCCGGAAGATTAACTCCCAGTTGAATCAAGTGATTATTATACCCAGACATTTTGAGTATATGCTCACTGACAGAACTATTCTCTTCCATCTTGCAGCTGTAGAACTTATTGGAGACTTCATATCTCTCAATCCGGGCATTTGCTTGAAATATTAACTTCAACTCCTGGAACATCTCATATGCTCCATGACGTTCAAAACGTCGTTGAAGACCCGGTTCTAAGCCGTAAAGCATGGCACACTGAACTATCGAGTAGTCATCAGCTTTGCTCTGCCAGACGTTCATAACTTCTGGTGTTGCTCTTGCAGCAGGCCTGGCACCCAGCGGTGCTTCCAGGACGTAATTCTTCTGTGCAGCAATGAGGATAATCCTCAAGTTACGGACCCAGTCCGTGTAATTGCTACCATCATCTTTCAACTTTGCTTTCTCAAGGAACGCATTAAAATTCAACGGAACAACAGCACGGGCCATCTATCTACAATTAACATAGACAAGCAAGATACTATCAGGTACTAAGTTCATGATAAATTCAAGTTCAATTAATCATATTACTTAAGAACTCCCACTTAGATAGACATCCCTCTAATCCTCTAAGTGATCACGTGATCCATATCAACTAAACCATGTCCGATCATCACGTGAGATGGAGTAGTTTCAATGGTGAACATCACTATGTTGATCATATCTACTATATGATTCACGCTCGACCTTTCGGTCTCCGTGTTCCGAGGCCATATCTGCATATGCTAGGCTCGTCAAGTTTAACCTGAGTATTCCGCGTGTGCAACTGTTTTGCACCCGTTGTATTTGAACGTAGAGCCTATCACACCCGATCATCACGTGGTGTCTCAGCACGAAGAACTTTCGCAACGGTGCATACTCAGGGAGAACACTTTTATCTTGAAATTTTAGTGAGAGATCATCTTATAATGCTACCGTCAATCAAAGCAAGATAAGATGCATAAAAGATAAACATCACATGCAATCAATATAAGTGATATGATATGGCCATCATCATCTTGTGCTTGTGATCTCCATCTCCGAAGCACCGTCATGATCACCATCGTCACCGGCGCGACACCTTGATCTCCATCGTAGTATCGTTGTCGTCTCGCCAACTATTGCTTTTACGACTATCGCTACCGCTTAGTGATAAAGTAAAACAATTACATGGCGATTGCATTGCATACAATAAAGCGACAACCATATGGCTCCTGCCAGTTGCCGATAACTCGGTTACAAAACATGATCATCTCATACAATAAAATATAGCATCATGTCTTGACCATATCACATCACAACATGCCCTGCAAAAACAAGTTAGACGTCCTCTACTTTGTTGTTGCAAGTTTTACGTGGCTGCTACGGGCTTAGCAAGAACCGTTCTTACCTACGCATCAAAACCACAACGATAGTTTGTCAAGTTGGTGCTGTTTTAACCTTCGCAAGGACCGGGCGTAGCCACACTCGGTTCAACTAAAGTGAGAGAGACAGACACCCGCCAGTCACCTTTAAGCAACGAGTGCTCGCAACGGTGAAACCAGTCTCGCGTAAGCGTACGCGTAATGTCGGTCCGGGCCGCTTCATCTCACAATACCGCTGAACCAAAGTATGACATGCTGGTAAGCAGTATGACTTATATCGCCCACAACTCACTTGTGTTCTACTCGTGCATATAACATCAACGCATAAAACCAGGCTCGGATACCACTGTTGGGGAACGTAGTAATTTCAAAAAAATTCCTACGCACACGCAAGATCATGGTGATACATAGCAACGAGAGGGGAGAGTGTTGTCCACGTACCCTCGTAGACCGAAAGCGGAAGCGTTAACACAACGCGGTTGATGTAGTCGTACGTCTTCACGATCCGACCGATCAAGTACCGAACGCACGGCACCTCCGAGTTCAGCACATGTTCAGCTCGATGACGTCCCTCGAACTCCGATCCAGCCGAGTGTTGAGGGAGAGTTTCGTTAGCACGACGGCGTGGTGACGATGATGATGTTCTACCGACGCAGGGCTTCGCCTAAGCACCGCTACGATATTATCGAGGTGTAATATGGTGGAGGGGGGCACCGCACACGGCTAAAAGATCGTTGACCAATTGTGTGTATAGAGGTGCCCCTGCCCCCGTATATAAAGGAGCAAGGGGGAGGCCGCCGGCCAAGGAGGAGAGGCGCGCCAGGAGGAGTCCTACTCCTACCGGGAGTAGGACTCCCCCCTTTTCCATGTTGGACTAGGAGAGAGAGGGGAAAGAGGTGGAGGGGAGGAAGGAAGGGGGGGCGCCGCCCCCCTCTCCTTGTCCTATTCGGACTGGGGGGGGGAGGAAGGGGCGCGCGGCCCTGCCCTGGCCTCCTCTCCTCTCTTCCACCTAGGCCCACTAAGGCCCATTAAGTTACCGGGGGGGGGGGGGTTCCGGTAACCTCCCGGTACTCCGGAAAAATCCCGATTTCACCCGGAACACTTCCGATGTCCAAACATAGGCTTCCAATATATCAATCTTTATGTCTCGACCATTTCGAGACTCCTCGTCATGTCCGTGATCACATCCGGGACTCCGAACAACCTTCGGTACATCAAAACATATAAACTCATAATATAACTATCATCGTAACGTTAAGCGTGCGGACCCTACGGGTTCGAGAACTATGTAGACATGACCGAGACACCTCTCCGGTCAATAACCAATAGCGGAACCTTGATGCTCATATTGGTTCCCACATATTCTACAAAGATCTTTATCGGTCAGACCGCATAACAACATACGTTGTTCCCTTTGTCATCGGTATGTTACTTGCCCGAGATTCGATCGTCGGTATCTCGATACCTAGTTCAATCTCGTTACCGGCAAGTCTCTTTACTCGTTCCGTAATACATCATCCCGCAACTAACTCATTAGTCACAATGCTTGCAAGGCTTATAGTGATGTGTATTACTGAGTGGGCCCAGAGATACCTCTCCGACAATCGGAGTGACAAATCCTAATCTCGAAATACGCCAACCCAACAAGTACCTTTGGAGACACCTGTAGAGCACCTTTATAATCACCCAGTTACGTTGTGACGTTTGGTAGCACACAAAGTGTTCCTCCGGTAAACGGGAGTTGCATAATCTCATAGTCATAGGAACATGTATAAGTCATGAAGAAAGCAATAGCAACATACTAAACGATCGAGTGCTAAGCTAACGGAATGGGTCAAGTCAATCACATCATTCTCCTAATGATGTGATCCCATTAATCAAATAACAACTCATGTCTATGGCTAGGAAACATAACCATCTTTGATCAACGAGCTAGTCAAGTAGAGGCATACTAGTGACACTCTGTTTGTCTATGTATTCACACATGTATTATGTTTCCGGTTAATACAATTCTAGCATGAAGAATAAACATTTATCACGATATAAGGAAATAAATAATAACTTTATTATTGCCTCTAGGGCATATTTCCTTCACAAAGATCTGCCGATATTGGAGCAGACGCGAGAGGCTGATCCCCACAAGACAGAGAGCTCCAAGAAGATGGAGGCAGACACCGAGCCAACCTTAGATACGCTTGAAAGGACAAGTGCTCCCTGGGTGATTTTGGTAATTAATGTCAACATATTTCTTCTTGGACTAATTTTTTCATCTAGTATGTTTCCGATAAGTTCAACAATGGAGTGGCATGGACTAGAGGATGTGGAACCCCTTCAAGATGATAAGGACAAAAGATTGGCTCAAGCTCAAAGCTCAGGACTCTACATTTTCTATTTTAGTGATCCAAGATCACATTGAGTCCATAGGAAAGCCAATACTATTAAGAGGGGATGAGGTGTTGCTTAATGGCTTGCTTGCTCAAAGTGCTTAGTGATATGCTCCAAAACCCTCAACCACTTTCTCACATCCACATATGTCCCAAACCAAAAGTCTAACTCGGCCCCACCGAAACTTCCTATCCGGCGCCACCGAGTTCTCTTGACATAGCCACTGCCAGAAACCCTAATCAATTCGATCTCACCGACGGGATCTCGGTCTCACCGAGATGGGCTTGCAAACTCTCTGTTGCCTATTGCATTAATTTTGGTCTCACCGAAATATGAAATCGGTCCCGCCGAGTTTGCTTGGCCAACTCTCTGTTGTGCTTATTACCCAAATCGGTCCCACCGAGTTTGTGTAATCGGTCCAACCGAGATAAGGCTCTACCCTAACCCTAGCACATCGGTCCCACCGAGTTGATCATGTCGGTCCCACCGAAATGCCTAACGGTCACATTATGAACCAAATCGGTCCGACCAAGTTTTCTGATTCGTTCCCACCGAGTTTGGTGATTTGTGTGTAACAGTTAGATTTTGTGTGGAGGCTATATATACCCCTTCAACCACTCTTCATTCGTGGAGAGAGCCATCAGAACATGCCTACACTTCCAACATACATTTTCTGAGAGAGAACCACCTACACTTGTGTTGAGGTCCAGATATTCCATTCCAACCACATAAATCTTGATCTCTGCCCTTTCCCAAGTTGCTTTCCACTCAAATCATCTTTCTACCAAATCCAATCCTATGAGAGAGAGTTGAGTGTTGGGGAGACTACCATTTGAAGCACAAGAGCAAGGAGTTCATCATCAACACACCATCTATTACCTCTTGGAGAGTGGTGTCTCCTAGATTGGTTAGGTGTCACTTGGGAGCCTCCGTCAAGATTGTGGAGTTGAACCAAGGAGTTTGTACGGGCAAGGAGATCGCCTACTTCGTGAAGATCTACCCTAGTGAGGCAAGTCCTTCGTGGGCGATGGCCATGGTGGGATAGACAAGGTTGCTTCTTCGTGGACCCTTCGTGGGTGGAGCCCTCCGTGGACTCGCGCAACCGTTACCCTTTGTGGGTTGAAGTCTCCATCAACGTGGATGTACGATAGCCCGCAAGAAATCAGTGGAAGTGGGTCCGCCCCTACAACTCATCAAATCTGCCTTCTTTTCTGTTCTGCGCTGTACATATTCTCAAGTTATGAGAAAGAATGGATTTGAATGCAATTTGGAATTAACAAAATAAATGAATGAAGAATATTTTTACCTCTTATCTGATAAGCAATCAAAGCATTATTGGAACCACGGATAAAAAATCTCCGTGTCTCCAATTGCGTTTGCACACTCCAATCCCATCCCTTTGCATTCTTGCAACTTGCATGATTTACTTTCGGCTGCTCATATACTCTTGTCATGCTTGCTTGATATGTATCGTGAATGTTTGAACTTGTGCTAAAACTCCACTTCAACTTAAAGAATTTAAAAACTGCAACTTTTCTTGCTAAGTGTCTATTCACCCCCCTCTAGACACCTCTTCTCGATCCTTTCAATTGGTATCAGAGCATTGGTCTCCATTGCCTTGGTTTAAACACCTTTGGAGGAAGATGGATGAGTCTATGTTGGGGAGTCTTAGACATAGAGTGCCTATACTTGATGGAGAGTACTTTCATGAGTGGAAAAATGAGATGCTAGAGATTTTCAATGAATATCATTTGACCAAGTACATTACTACTCCTTGTGATCGCATTGTTGATCCTTTGCATCCCACACCCGATGAGGATCTTGAGATGATTCGCAATCTTAGAACTATCAATATTATTGTAAGAGGATTGCCTAAAAATTTGATTGCTAGCTTACCTACTCTAGATTGTGCTTACACCATATGGAGATTTCTAGAGGAACGATTCCCAAATTATTCCTTGAAAAATCTAGATGAGATCCTCCATAAGTCTATTGCCTTGAATAGGATGAGTACTAGTGATCCTAAGTTTGATGAGTGTCTATTTGAGCTTCGTGATCTCATGCAAACCAAAGGAGATGTTGGAATTATTAGCAATATCATTTCCGAAGTCATTAGAATTCATAGAGATGAACATTGTTACGGTCATACTTATAATGAATCACTCTCTCTAGGAATTGATCCATCACATGACAATGTTGAACATGGATACTATGATGAGGATGATGATAGTGACTATGATCTTGATGATGTGATGAGACACTTTGGTCTTATGGCTAATCTTCGCGGCTACATGGATGGAGGAAAGGAATGGGTCCTTGATAGTGGATGTACTGATCATATGACCAGAGACGAAGATATGTTTCGTGAGCTTGCTGAAAATGATGGCCCTCGAAAGTATGTCACTTTCAGTGATAACTCAAAGGGTAAGGTGGTTGGCCTTGGTAAGGTGGCCATCTCACATGATAGCTCCATACAAAATGTTATGCTCGTTGAATCGCTTGGCTACAATTTACTTTTCGTATCTAGACTTGCTGACTTTGGTTTCAACGTCCTATTTACTGAAGTAGATTGCCAAGTGTTTCGTAGAGATAATCATAAAATGGTCTTTACCGGTATCCGTAGAGGTGATCTTTACATTGTTGATTTCACTAAAAAGGCTCAACCTAGAACTTGCTTTATTGCTAAATCTTAGAAAGGATGGTTGTGGCATAGAAGGTTAGGTCATGTGGGCATGTGAAATCTTGATAAGCTTATTAAGGGTGATCATATCCTTGGAGTAAAAGATGTTATATTTGACAAGGATAGACTTTGTAGTGCTTGTCAAGCAGGAAAACAAGTTGGAGGAAGCCACCCCGTGAAGAACATTATGACCACGAGAAGACCGCTCGAGCTACTTCATATGGATCTCTTTGGTCCCAATGCCTATAAGAGTCTCGGTGGTAACTCATTTGGTCTAGTCATAGTTGATGATTTTTCAAGATTTACGTGGGCGTTCTTTCTTGATGATAAATCGCAGGTCAAAAAGATCTTCAAGAGCTTCGCTAGGAAGGCCCAAAATTAATTTGAAGTGAATATCAAGAAGGTTCGCAGCGACAATGAAACGGAGTTCAAGAATGCAAATGTGGACACCTTTCTTGACGAAGAAGGGATTTCACATGAGTTCTCGGCTACGTACACGCCTCAACAAAATGGAGTTGTTGAGAGGAAGAACCGAACTCTTATTGAGATGGCAAGAACGATGGTTGATGAGTACAAGACTCCAAAACACTTTTGGGCGGAAGCGGTTGAGACAGCTTGTCATGCAACAAATCGCTTGTATCTTCACAAGCTACTCGGCAAGACGGCATATGAGCTCCTCACCGGTAACAAACCCCAAGTTGGATACTTTCGAGTATTTGGCTCAAAGTGTTACATTCTTGATAAGCATCGTCGTTCTAAATTTGCTCCTAAATCTCATGAAGGTTTCCTACTTGGTTATGGCTCAAACTCTCACACTTACCGTGTCTACAACAATTTCACCCGAAAGGTTGAAGAGACGGTAGATGTGAAGTTTGATGAATCTAACGGCTCGCAAGTAGAGCAATTGCCGATTGATGTAGGGGATAAAGACCCTTCGGAAGCAAGCCAAGACTTGTCTATTGGCAAGATCCGTCCAACGGAGGTGAAGGAGAGCACCTCGTCCGTCCAAGTGGAAGCTTCTACCTCACGACAAGGTGAACCAAGAGTCGACATGGAAGCATCCATGAGTGGGACACATCAAGATGAAGAAAACGAGGAAGTACACCAAGATGAACCTCATCAACCTCCTTCTCCACCACGACAAGAGAACGACAACGTCAACAATGAAGAAAGCCAAAAAGAAGGACAAGATGAAGAAGATGTTCCACCCCGACCCAAGCAAAAGCTCTCACGAGTTAGAGCAAGAGTCGCCAGAGACCATCCCGTCGAGCAAATCTACAATGACATTCAAACCGGGAGAATCACTCGCTCTAAATCTCGTTTGGCTAATTTTTGTGAACACTATTCATTCATCTCGAGTATTGAACCTATGAAGGTTGAAGAATCATTGGAAGATCTGGATTGGATAAACGCCATGCATGAAGAGCTACACAACTTTGAGAGAAATCAAGTGTGGACATTGGTCGAGAAGCCCGACAACAACCACAACATCATTGGTACCAAATGGGTGTTTCGCAACAAGCAAGATGAAGATGGTCAAGTCGTCCGCAACAAAGCTCGTCTAGTCGCCCAAGGCTACACTCAAGTCGAAGGTATGGACTACGGTGAGACATATGCCCCCGTTGCTAGACTTGAGTCCATCCGCATCTTACTTGCCTATGCTAATCACCATGATATCACTTTATACCAAATGGACATTAAAAGTGCTTTTCTAAATGGTGAAATTGAGGAGGAAGTTTATGTTAAACAACCTCCCGGCTTTGTCAATCCTAAGAAACCCGATCATGTTTACAAACTTCACAAAGCTCTTTATGGTCTTAAACAAGCTCCTAGAGCGTGGTATAAATGCTTGACCAAGTTCCTTATTGAAAAAGGCTTTGAGATTGGAAAGATAGATTCTACTCTTTTTACTAAAAGGGTTAATGGTGAATTATTTGTATGCCAAATTTATGTTGATGATATCATATTTGGTTCAACTAACCCTCATTTTAGTGAGAAGTTTGGAAAGCTAATGTCGGAGAAGTTTGAGATGTCTATGATGAGTGAACTCAAGTTCTTTCTTGGTTTGCAAATCAAGCAAACTAAGGAAGGAACCTTTGTTTCTCAAACAAAGTACACCAAGGACTTATTCAAGAAGTTCAACATGCAAGAAAGCAAACGTATGAAAACTCCCATGCCTACTAGTGGACATCTTGATCTGACTAAGGATGGTAAACCGGTTGATCAAAAGGTTTATCGCTCTATGATTGGATCATTGTTATATCTATGTGCCTCTCGTCCCGATATTATGCTAAGTGTGTGCATGTGTGCACGATATCAAGCGGCCCCCAAAGAATGTCATCTTAAGGCTGTGAAAAGGATAGTGAGATACTTAATACATACACCAAATTTTGGCATTTGGTATCCTGTCTTCTTTTGATCTTGTTGGCTATTCCGACTCGGACTATGCCGGAGACAAGGTTGATAGAAAGTCCACTTCGGGTACTTGTCAATTTCTTGGTAGATCTCTTGTGCCTTGGTCTTCCAAGAAACCAAACTCGGTATCCTTATCCACCGCCGAAGCGGAATACATTGCCACCGGTTCATGTTGTGCTCAATTACTTTGGACGACCCAAACTCTTAAAGATTATGGGATCAATGTGAAACATGTTCCATTGCTTTGTGACAATGAAAGTGCTATTAAGATTGCTCACAACCCCGTGGAACATTCTCGAACTAAGCATATTGAAGTTCGTCATCATTTCATTCGAGATCATGTTGCTAAAGGGGGCATTGATCTTAAGCATATTCGTACCGATAAGCAATTAGCGGATATATTCACCAAACCGCTTGATGAGAAAGTCTTTTGCCGTTTGAGAGGAGAATTGAACATCATTGATGCTTCAAACTTGGAGTAGGAACTCCATTTGGATACATGCAAGGCATGAATCTATGACTAATCCTTGATATTTCTCTTATGATGATATTCATATGTCTTGGATATATTTCCACCCTTGCATGTTATCTAACCCTTGTAGGTACTTGGATGAATCTAAATCCATGAGATTTCAACTCACTCACATCTTGAGCAATCTCTACATCACCAAGTCTCTACACAATGGTGGTTGATGACAAGGAAGCATGAAATCCTTCAACATATCCTTTGACAAATTATATATATATAATTTCAATTTTGGTATCAAGTTTCATGATTGTCATTTTGGATACACAAGTGCTCTTCCTTGCAAAAACTAACCCATGTAGGTAGATGAACTCACTTCCAAGTGGTGCTCCCGACTCTTGATGAGCTACATCAACCTCGAGCAACTCACACAAGTTCAACTACATGACTAGGATCAACACCACCACCCAAGGTATGTCATTCCATCTTAGAGAAGCTTAACCTCAAGTGATAGGTCAAAGCAACTCAACAAGATGAGAATACATCAAATGCTTAAACGAAAAATGGTAACCCCATTTTGAGCTTAAATGATGAGTATGACTTATGATCAAGTGTTCTCACTTGACTCCTTAGTCAATATACTCTAACATAGGTGACTTTGTCACCGCCCAATTCTAAATGAAGTTCTCTAGTGTTTCTTTGAGTTTTTGCATATTGCCCTTTGCATATTTATTCCCCTTCCTTTATCAAAAAAAAACTTCATCTAGATTTTCTTTTCTCTGTTTTGTTCTGCATTCCCTGCATCCAATTCCTTGCAAATTCTTCAGTTAATTCCTTGCAAATCCTTGTGAGATCTTATTTGACTATTGAGCTGAGGTGACAAGTGTTCTCTCTGTGTTGAACTCGGTCACACCGGTATGCCATTTTCGGTCAAACCGACACCTTTCGGTGCTACCGAAGAAAACAACTCGGTGTCATCGATTTCTACACACAAAAGACCATTTGCCACATGTTCCTGAATTTTTTATTCCAGCTCCACTCGATGATCCCTGTCCTCTACCAGCATCACACTCTATATGCTACTTTGCTCTGTGGCTCAAGGACCAAACCTATTTTGACTCACACTCAAGAAGAACCCTTCTTGGAAATTGATGTCAAAGGGGGGAGAGAGATTACATCAAAGCTTAATTCTTCAAAAGGGGGAAGAGAGAATACTTCAAATAGGAAGGAAGAGAGAAGTCACATAAAAGCCCCAGATGCCTGGTATTCTAAGAGGAGAGAAGTCACATGTCTTTAGAGGGGAAAAGACATGTTCATGGTTGCTTATTTGGTTTGCTCTGATTTTCTTTGCTCTGATTTTCTGTTCCCTATCTTCTCCCAGTATCCCATACAAGATTCAGGGGGAGCAAGACATCCAAGGGAAGAAAATCTTTGAATTCATTGCATATCTTTACCTTTTGGGGACATGTCTATATCTAATAGAGTATCCAGTGCTCACACTCTACATGTCATCCCAATCTTGGTACTCTTGTGGTTCCTTTTGTTTGCTCTGGCTAGTAGATGTATCTGTGTTATCTAACCTTGTTTACTCAGGTTCATCCCTTTCTAAGCCAACTCAAGACCACAAGGTAAGTATATGCATCACACTCATGTGCATGAGTATTTCTTGCTGATGTACATACTGTTTGCAAGAAGGACTCATGAGCATGAAGGTACATTTCCTATATTCCAATCTTTTGCTCTGATGCATATAGCCAAGATACATATAACACATTGCTTACTTTGCCATGCTTATGCATTCACATGCTCTTATATTCCATATTTACATGATTGCATACATATAGGGGGAGCCTATGCATGTTACATGTCTTTCCAAAGCTTTACTTGTTATTCTCTATATCTTTATCTAAAGCTTTGATGTATGTTGTCATTAATTACCAAAAAGGGGGAGATTGAAAGCACAAGTGCTCCCTGGGTGATTTTGGTAATTAATGTCAACATATTTCTTGTTGGACTAATGTTTTCATCTAGTATGTTTCAGATAAGTTCAACAATGGAGTGGCATGGACTAGAGGATGTGGAACCCCTTCAAGATGATAAGGACAAAGGATTGGCTCAAGCTCAAAGCTCAGGACTCTACATTTTTCATTTTAGTGATCCAAGATCACATTGAGTCCATAGGAAAGCCAATACTATTAAGAGGGGATGAGGTGTTGCTTAATGGCTTGCTTGCTCAAAGTGCTTAGTGATATGCTCCAAAGCCCTCAACCACTTTCTCACATCCACATATGTCCCAAACCAAAAGTCAAACTCGGCCCCACCGAAACTTTCTATCCGGCGCCACCGAGTTCTCTTGACATAGCCACTGCCAGAAACCCTAATCAATTCGGTCTCACCGATGGGATCTCGGTCTCACCGAGATGGGCTTGCAAACTCTCTGTTGCCTATTGCATTAATTTTGGTCTCACCGAAATATGAAATCGGTCCCACCGAGTTTGCTTGGCCAACTCTCTGTTTGCTTATTACCCAAATCGGTCCCACCGAGTTTGTGTAATCGGTCCAACCGAGATAACGCTTTACCCTAACCCTAGCACATCGGTCCCACCGAGTTGATCATGTCGGTCCCACCGAAATGCCTAACGGTCACATTATGAACCAAATCGGTCCGACCGAGTTTTCTAATTCGGTCCCACCGAGTTTGGTGATTTGTGTGTAACGGTTAGATTTTGTGTGGAGGCTATATATACCCCTCCACCCACTCTTCATTCGTGGAGAGAGCCATCAGAACATGCCTACACTTCCAACATACATTTTCTGAGAGAGAACCACCTACACTTGTGTTGAGGTCAAGATATTCCATTCCAACCACATAAATCTTGATCTCTAGCCTTCCCCAAGTTGCTTTCCACTCAAATCATCTTTCTACCAAATCCAATCCTATGAGAGAGAGTTGAGTGTTGGGGAGACTATCATTTGAAGCACAAGAGCAAGGAGTTCATCATCAACACACCATCTATTACCTTTTGGAGAGTGTTGTCTCCTAGATTGGTTAGGTGTCACTTGGGAGCCTCCGTCAAGACTGTGGAGTTGAACCAAGGAGTTTGTACGGGCAAGGAGATCGCCTACTTCGTGAAGATCTACCCTAGTGAGGCAAGTCCTTCGTGGGCGATGGCCATGGTGGGATAGACAAGGTTGCTTCTTCGTGGACCCTTCGTGGGTGGAGCCCTCCGTGGACTCGCGCAACCGTTACCCTTCATGGGTTGAAGTCTCCATCAACGTGGATGTACGATAGCACCACCTATCGGAACCACGGATAAAAATCTCCGTGTCTCCAATTGCGTTTGCACACTCCAATCCCATCCATTTACATTCTTGCAACTTGCATGATTTACTTTCCGCTGCTCATATACTCTTGTCATGCTTGCTTGATATGTATCATGAATGTTTGAACTTGTGCTAAAACTCCACTTCAACTTAAAGAATTTAAAAACTGCAACTTTTCTTGCTAAGTATCTGTTCACCCCCCTCTAGACACCTCTGCTCGATCCTTTCAATGCTCACGACCACTACAGATATGGTCAACGGCCCCTTTGAGGTTACAGCCCCCGTGGCCCTGCAGGAACAGTTTTCCCCCTTCGAGGATGTGTCCCCCCTCCCACTGAGCTGCCCAAGGTGATTTTCTTCTTTGCCGAACTCGATTGTGGTTTTTCATCTAAGTATGTGGTGATGAATAATGCAAAATTCTATTAGCTTCGATGCCATGCTATACATAGTGGTTTAAATAACTTATGTTTCTTATACTGGAAAGTAATTCAGAATTTGTTTCTGTTTCAATTAGAGCCCTGATGCAGACAAGGATTGTGTGGTTAAACATGTCACTCGCTATGAGGCGGATGACCTGAATATATGCACTGGGAAAACAGAGTTCTTAGGCTGCTGGATCCTGGAAGCCATTTGTGCTTATACCGATGTCGAGTTGTATTCCAGCCTCACTGTTGTCAGGCGTGTTGTCCAGGGTGTACTGAAGCACAAGAAGTTCAAAGCTACTCCTTCGTTTGTGAGGCATACTATTCTTGTCAAGCTTACGCAGGAAGATGACGTGGCATGCCTCCACAAACAAGTTTATGAGTGGTAAGGCCACAAGGTTA
This sequence comes from Triticum aestivum, assembly GCF_018294505.1. Classification (NCBI taxonomy): domain Eukaryota; kingdom Viridiplantae; phylum Streptophyta; class Magnoliopsida; order Poales; family Poaceae; genus Triticum; species Triticum aestivum. The sequence continues at coordinate 138,197,101 of NC_057802.1, forward strand.
TCTTCATGAAGCTTCATAGGATTGAGCTGCTGCGGACGTCCTCGATGATGTTCATGGCAAGGCCCGTCTTGTGTCCAACCCAAATTAGATCGATGCATGAAATAGTTGCCCTAGCTAGTGTTTAATAGTGGTTTGGATTGTGTCTAATTATCTGAACCTTGCCTATTATCGAGCCCTCTGGGGCTAGTACTCTGTTTGAATCCGTTTATGGGAATTGCTGCTACTTTTGTGTGCCCGTGAATCATGTGAGAACCATCGTAATTGTTGCCAAAACAGATGCGTCCTCACTAGTTTTTTCATGAATATGCAAAAAAAAAAACAGCAGTGATACTACTGGAAAGTACAGTTTCAATATTGCCCATACGTAATCCTTTATATAGACGTTGAGGCGGACGGACACTAAGATGAATCGTAAGACATAAGTTGTCACGGTTTATCATACGAGCAATGTGTGTTTGATGAAATGGAGTACTCGTTCGAGAACTGTGCGCCGACGTATACATAAGTACTTGTAAACACTGTTGGTGCTACCATACTTGTAAGCAGTTGTGTAAAATACGGCACATTGGCTCAGCTCGCTTCAACACTAGGCTATCGACCAGCTAACAACCAATAATCTGCTGTCTGACATATAAGCAACTACTCCTACGTATCTTGTTATAGTGGTTCATGCAGTTAACTGAGGCCACAATGTAAATTCCAAATGTTCACACGCTAGTCCAGCGTTCATGTGCAACACTCACATTAAACTCGGCTTCATTAAAAACTTGAAAAGCATAAGTTAAGCAATTTTATACATCTCAATGATTCATGGAACATAACAAACATATACTAGTTCACAACAAAAGACAAAGTTGTGAGAAGGTTTACAAATCAGGAATAAACAAGCAAGGCTTCTCTGAGCAAAGGGCCTCCCGGTAGGCTTAAATTTCCCGGAGTTCACTCTGGTTTTTTCTTGTTGCCACCGTCCAGGGTTAGGTTCTGTCATTCTAGAATAACCAATTATAATTGTGTTCTCAGCTGGAATACTGAACTGAACCATGTAGTGTACTGACCAGCTGAAATTCTTGTGCATTCCACTAAACTTAAGCACCGCTATTTGCAGAAATAACAAGACAACAATGCCTCTTGTCGGCACACCTGTCCCAAAAACCTCCGTGCAGCCGTGCCAACTAGTCCTCGGTCCATGGATCACCTCGTTGAAAGTGCATTCCAGACTAGGATGCAGTTGTTTTCGCTCGTCCCTGCACTGCAATCAGGAAGTAAAATGTATGAATCAGGTTCTTTTAGATTACGTTGGTCATTCTACCTAGTTACTACCAATGTAGTAATACCTGGAAGATTGGTGGTTAGAGGACGGCAGCTAGGAATAGCCATCTCATTTTGTGCAGTTGTACTAAAACTGAGGTGTGTACTTTTGATTGCGCAGATAGAAATGATACGGAGACAGACATCCTTGTTTGCGCAAATACGAAATACGGTTATTTAAACAGTGACAAATATTTGCAGTGGCGTATGATTAACAACAACATCTATTGTGTTATAATGGGCACTAGATTGACAGTATGAAAGTGCCCTTAAGTAAGTAGCATCACATCACATCAACACTGCCACTAGATTAACATGCAGAACAATAGCATTAGTATTACTGTCATGAGAGTAGTACATGGTCAGTAAATGTGCAATCAAATTTGTGCAGTTCCACTGGGATGAAGCAATGTTACCGGTGTGAGATTTAAGTGTAACTGCAAAAACACAATTCATGGGTAATAAAGCAAGACGGAAGCACTTCATAAAATGGTGGTGGCATTGCTTCAATTTTTCGACGGCACTAGACCATTACTTATAGTGACATTAGGTGGCATTGCTTAATGCTTCATGTGATTTTACATTAACGGTAGCGATATGGGCGTAGGGACAGCAGGGGCATAAAGTGGTGAGGCAGATGTGGTTGCCGAGAGCGGCAAACACTCAGACAGCATGTCTGCATTTGTCCCACTCCTCGGCGACATTTTCCTATGTGAGCACAGGAAATCTAGACCTGCTCATTCTCATTTGCGTTGTCCCCTAACACCCCTCACTTTCTTTCCTTTTTCAACCAAGAGACAGGTCCACTTCCCCCCACCCTTCGCCATCCACCATGCTTTCTTCGCCTTTTCAACCAAGAGACCGGTTGGGTAGCCAGTATCTACTACTTTCCCCCATTTCCTCTTAGAACCAAGTCCTAGATTCATGCTACGACTTTCCCACTTTCTTCCCTGTTTGAACCAACTCTTAGATTCGACTGTATGAACTAGCTTTACCTCTAATAATAGTAAAAGCCTAGGTGGCTTTGGAACAGCCGACGGAAGTAGAAAAAGATCCACACGCAGCCACGTGGGGAGCTGGGGCAGTAGAGCAAGGCAAGTTTCAAAGGAATATATACCTGAGGGTCGTCGGCATGTGGCAAAGACGGCGTCGGGAGGCCGCATCTTGGCTACCGCAGGGAGGAAGAAGGGGTCGGAGGCCCTCCCGAGCCGGCGCTCTCTCGGAGAGAACAACACGACCGTCGATCGGGACGCGCGGGGCAGCCGTTGGTCTCCTCCCTCGCCGCCGACGACAGCGTGAACGATGCACCTACACCCCTGCCCCGGCCGAGGTGGTCCGGCCGGATTTGTGACCAGCCGTGAGCAGAGAGAGAGAGAGTGTGTGGCCACCTATGTCTTGCTTAGATCTGGAGAGCATGAGAGAGTGAAAGAGAGGAAGCCTAGTAAAGCAAGCACTAAGGCTCCTACTTATATATATAGTGGAGTGATTTTGATGTACCGGCTTCAAAAAAAATGCGCTCCTACGTGTACCTGCGAGTGGGTGTGAGAGAACTAGTGCGTGCGTGCACCGCTTCTCTTTGTGAGAGTACAATATACTATGCCCAAAGAACGTTCACCACAAGAGTAATAGTATAAGTGTGTGACTTGTGAGCTAAAATAAAAGGTGCGCGACGTCTTTTGTTTTTTAGAAGTTCTGAGGGTAGGGTGTGAAGAGCACATATGTGTGTGACGTCTACCTTCAGATAGACGGTGGGTGCGAGAGGACTCGGGAGAGTCGTGACTCGTGAGGGTGCGTGTGTGCGTGAGAGAGAGGGGGCACGTATCAATGCAATGCATGTGTTTGTAAATCATTATCTGACAAACGTTTGCCACAAGCCGTTTCCTGACGAACGCTGTAAGAACCATTAGATCGGCATCCGACAGTGTCAGTTTTCCCATGTCATTTAACAGAGCAACCACTCCTCCTACACACAAATCTTCCACGTGAGTGTTAGCAACTGCCATATGCTCCTTCCTCCGTTCCATAATGCAGTGCATATAGCTTTATTGAAAATTCGAACCTGACAAACTTTTAGCGAGTTTTCATGTATCAAAATGCACATATAGAATACCCAATATATATCATTTCATTCATCTTCGAGAGTAACTATAAAGATGGGGGAGGAGTCTACAAAGAAAGACCATCGTATCACCTGCAGCAATTTCAACCATCCTTTGGTGTGGAGGAATATCATAGGAACTCTATATGATATGATTTTTATAGGATTTTTCCTTTAGAGCTAATTGGTTCATAGGAATAGATTCATATACTCCACATTTCAAAGGAAATAAACATGATATCATTTTTATAGCTTTAGAGCCACTTGGTTCATATGAATGGATTCCTATACTCCCATAATTTCAAAGGAAAATAAAGATTAGCGTATATTCAATAGAAAAGTTCCTATGATGTGAACCAAATGACATCTCTTTTCTAATCCCTCCTCATAGGAATTGAGATACATGTCATCTCTAGATTCAGTAGAAAAGTTCCTATGATGTGAATCAAATGACATCTCTTTTCCAATCCCTACTCATAGGAATTGAGATATATGTCATCTCTTTCCCTACAACTTCCATGTATACATCTTCTATTCCTAAATAGCTAGTACAACCCACTAGTAGCTTTTTTTCCTAGACATGCAACTATGGCACAAGAACACGTCATGCATGCAAGTCATAAATCACATTGTTTTTCTACTATATGCATGCAAGCACCACATCATCAATTCGTGCATGTTACTCATAAGTTATTTCTTGCATTAAATTTTGTATTGACAATGTATGTGCTGGTCACGTGCACACATATGTAGTTCACATTCACATTTTTGTTAGAAATGACATTCTTTTAACCGCAATTCATTTTTTCTCTTTGTACTCCCTCCGTCTAGGTGTGTAAGTCATCTTCCAAAAACCAAATAATCCCAAAACACTTTGGCACGGTACATTAACTCCCTCCTCGTTTCTTTTTTCGTGACATATCAACCAATAAGAGATGTGGGCGTGCATGCGTTCAATGGCTTGAGACTTTCAAACATGACATGCAGTGGTTAATTCATTGCATGGAATGCTATTAACTAGCAAAAAACCTAGACGGAGGGATTATTACATTTTTTCATTTTAAGCATACATTCACTTCCCATTAGTTATAGATGTTTTTGGAGGAACTTTTATGCATTATCTATACCTATACCCCTATATAGTGTGCGAATAACTTTGAAAGATGGTTGTTGGATGAAGCTAATCCGATAGCGAAGAGATGGCAATCCAAGCACTACCGGCCGTTGGATATCATCAACATTCCACCAGATTCTGCCACATGTACAATCTAGAAGACTCCATGGTTGAACTTAAGCATAATGCACAAACCTCAAAACACAAGCACTTCTCCTTTGTTCTAGAATCTCCCATATCATAATTGCCCAAACTTTTTTTTTCTAAATGAATTGCCATTATTTGTTTTTTACTTTATGCTTTGCAATGCACAATCCCATGAATCTTAACCTTTTTATAAAACTAATTGATTTTGAATGAGATGAACTATAAGAACTAAACGGACAACTACATCATGCATATATGACTCAAGCTTTACATGCTATAGTGTGTATTTATTCATAGTTTGGTTTCCAAATCTCATGCGTTCAATGCATGTGCACCTTACTAGTTTTGAGTAGAGTAGTAAATTTCACGCGGCCAAATCTCATGCGTTCAATGCAGGGCCCATGCATCATTGCCTTTCGGTCGAACCTACGTCCACAATTGTTTGTACGTATATCTCCACTGGTCCCCGAACCCAAAATGCTGCCTCATTCCTGTAAAACCAAGCGGCCCACACATATTAAGGCGTCGACTCGAACTCAATCCCTCTCCCGTTTACTACGACGTGGCCCCGCACGCTGTAGTACTCCTACAAACCCTACCGCCGCACGCATCATCGATTTTCTTCAAGAGGACGAGGGAGAAGCAGATTTGTAGTGGAGGCCCCTACCCTAGGGTGCCCTAGGTAGCTACCGCACGCATAATTGGTTTTCTCTTTTCTTTATGCTCTTCCGCCCTAGAGTGAAATGATGGTTGCTTCGTCCATCCAGCTTAATGCGGGAAAGGTGGGGCTTTGTGATTTGACCCCTCATCGCTCATTTACTACTACTGCGGCGCTACGATCGGGGTGCCTCCAAGTCCAACCGCTGCTCCGAACTGTAATTTGGTGCATCGCACGTGGAACAAGACGGTGGATGAGCCACATGTCGGCCAAAGGGGTCCTGTTAAGTGTGTCACCATTTCGTGTGCGGACTGACCCTGCTTGAGTTGCTACGCCAACACGACAGGAGCAGCCTACCACTTGGTTTTGCTCCTTGGTGAATCCCGACTATATTGATCTAAAAAGATATGTATTATAGGGCGCACACGTAGTTCCCGGTCATCGATTTGACTAACTAAATATGAGTTACTATGTCACAAAAAGTATATCATTGGATTCTTAAGCGGATGTAGTTTCTAAACATATTTTGTTCATCACATATATAGCCAGTTAAATTCTCAACCTAGAACGACGTGCATGCCCTATAAACCGATACGGAGGAAGTAGTAAAATGAGGTGATTTTACCGAGCGATGGGCGGGGGAGCATGGCCTGTCATGCGGTCCCACGTGTCATGATGTACCAAGGCGATGCGCGTGTCCCTCTTGAGGCAGAAGCAATATTACGTGGTTTTCTTGAAGGAGATGATGGTGAAGCGAAGTGTGAAATAATGGTTGCTTCGTCCGTCTGGGAAGGTGCGGCATTGTGATTTGACGTATAATTGCTCATTACTACTACTAGGGCGGTACGACTGGGGTGCGTCCCCCTGCTGTTCTGCACTGTTATTTGGTGCATGGCATGTCGACCCGGTTGCTATATGTTCCACATGTCGGCGAGAGGAAGTACATAATTCATGAAAGCGAGCATCAACGGAGGAGTACAAGACACGGCTTGGTTTTTGCTGCTTCGCGCGATCCATCGATACAAACCCGGACTAAAAAAAAGGCGAGGGCGGGTCTTTTCCCGCGCGGCAGGCAGGGGAGTTTGGCATAGTCTGTTCAAGGCAACGAGGCAGGAAGGGAAACAAGCAAATGAAGGTTGAGCGACTTAGTTTTGGGAAAATCTGATTTTATGGAGTACGTACCCACTATGGAGGTAGTATACTACTTACTACTCCCTCCTTTCCGGTTGATAGGGCTCGTCTAAAAATCGGTTTTCCGTTTTATAAGTCTCAATTCTACTAGTAGTAGTAGTACCATCACATGTTGGATTTTTGAGGTGCATTAAATCACCCGATGCAAGCATTGTCAAGAGAAAACTCACCAATGCATGTAGAAGTTCATGGAAATTTAGTGGTCCTGCAGGCAATAGTTCTAATTAATGCCTCGGTAAACATAACTTCTTGAGAAAAACGAGCGTACATTACTTGTGCAAACTACGAATTAATTCCACCACTCACTGTCTACCTTGGTTGGAGAGATTTTGAAATTGAGCCATAAACTGGAAAGGAGGGAGTAGTAACATAGCCTAGGGTAGCTTGCTGCACCACGGACTCGAAGGAAATTGCTATAGTAGTACTACTCCTATATACCACTGTACTATTCCTACTACTACTACTAAAAGACATATATTCCAAACAATATGATAATCTCTCTAACCAACGTAGGGACGAGGAGTAAACGGAGAGAGTAGTAAAATTTTATCCTCGTCTTGCGAGCCACCGCACGCGTGGGCGAGGGAGCGGGCGTAAGGCATAGTACTACTACCTCCGTCCTGGTTTATAGGTCACCTTTGTAGTTCGTGCCAAATTTTGACCAAATATTTAGCTAACAAAATGTTAATGCATGTCAACAAAAATTATATCGTTGGATTCGTATTTCAACATAGTTTTTAGTGATATAATTTTTGGTAACATGCACGAACGTTTTGTTAGTTCAATCCATAGTCGAAATTTGACACAATATACAATGGGGACCAATAAACCAGGACGGAGGTAGTAGTAAGCAAGCTTCACCTCGTCCTGCGAGCCACCGCGCCCGTGGGCAGGGGAGACGGTGTAGTAAGCAAGCTTCTCCTTGTTCTGCGAGTTGATGGGACACATCAAAAGTAATATGTATAGAGCATCTCGAGTGTATAGAGCCTTGCCTCTAAGGTAGGCCCCACATGGTTTGCCTCTTTTCTAACATAACACGTCAAGTCGCAATTCGTTTGTTCACCTGTGGTAGACGATCCTCTATCAAGTGGACAACCAGTACACGTGTCAAATTACCACATGGGCTGCATTTTCGTACAGAAATGAGCTCCACCGTGTACCCGCGCGGGTGTGGTTGGGAAAGAGACGGGAGTACGTGCGCCGTGCGTGCACCTCTTCTCTTCGTGCACGTCCCCCACCTACGTGGGTGTGTGTGAGAGAGATACAAACCTAGACATAATGCGCCGTCCATCCCCATGCCTCCACCCAATCCGACCACCAGTCACCACCATGCCCCACTCCTCCTCACCTTATCTCTCATCTTTCTCGAGATATCATTTTTTCAATGAAATTCTCGAGATACCATTTTACCGATAAAATTCTCGAGATATCATTAGTTTTTACACATGGGATTACTCCTGCATGGGTCAATCACAACAGGTGTTTTGTAAAAAAATGCATCTTGATGTTCCGTGCAATGCACGGGCATCCAATCACAACAGGTGTTTTGTAAAAAAATGCATCTTGATGTTCCGTGCAATGCACGTGCATCTTGCTAGTCCATGAAAACAACACATGGCAAAATTTCACGGCGAACGAGGGATTTGAATCTGTTGGGAGGGGCTGTTTGGATCTTGCCCGAGGTAGCCAAAATATGGGTGACCATTTTGTCCACTGGTGCCTTTGCCACCGATGAACGAGGAATGGCTCGGGTGCTCATGCATCCTCCAGCGCGCACGTTGGAGACGAGCTCGCACGAGCTATGCTTTTTTTGTCCCACCACGCCGCCTGAGCCGGCAGTAGACCGGCCGACGACCCTCAAATTTTGCCATCCAACCGTAGCCGCACACATTCTGACAACAACTCAACCAACCAGACGAAATTCATGCAAACACAGTGATATTTCATATAAACAATGACGGAATTCATATAAAATACCGGATTTTCATACAAACATGACGGATTTCATTACATTCAAATCAAATAAGCGGTGCTAGTTTTGGACAGCACAGGTATATAATACCTAGCCTAAATGGTCGCCCGCGATCCATTTGTGTTCCTCATGGCCGGCAGCACGATCACCGGACTGCCGGGAGCCCCGGAGGTAAATGCTTCAGCGCAAAGGACGGCTCGCTTCCCCATTGCCCAACTGATATGTTTGGCTGATGCCCAAGATGATGGTGGAAGGGGGCTTCTCCGCTTCCGTGGAGCCCATACGGGGTCGACGAAGGTCCTCGCAACAAAAGGATCCGGCAAGACACCTGCTGTGTACGCCGGCGTCGCCTCCGCGGTGGCGTTCATCGGACCCAAGTGGCGGCGGCCTCCCGTGTTCTACTTCTCCTCAATGATGGCGGCGGACGCGGAGGCGCTGGCCACCGACTCGTCGCTCTCTGTGCACCGGCTTGTGTCTCTGCTTGCATGGCGTGGCCACCGGCATGGGAGTCTCGGCCACAGAAACGGGAGACGTGGTCGCAGACACGGGAGGCGCGGTACAAGGTGGCGGCGTGGACGGCAGCGATGCCGCCCGTGCGCCGCTCCTCGTCGAGCTGGCCTGGAGCGGCGAGTTGCTGAACCGCACGCCGGCTTGGGCCAGCAACTGGCTCCGTCGGGCAAGGGGAGGGAGGTGGATCAGCGAGTTGCATAGCTCATATCCGGCGGGCTCGGCGGGCCACCCAGCCTGCTTGGATGTGGGATAACTACTCTTCGTAAGCCATTGTAAGAGTGGACAAAATGGTGAAGGAGGAGATAGGGGAGCGGCGGAGGTGTGCGATTCTTGGCCGGCATTTGGCCTCGTTTAAATAGGAGATTAAATTGATGGCTGACGGGAGGAGCTCGGCCGGCGTTGCGTTTAATGTCGGCCCGGTCATGAACGAACTTGTGTCCAGAGTGGGTTTCTCGGCTTCCACACGGGTTTCATGGAGGCGTTTAATTGCGGCAAGGAGGCGTGTTCAACCGGGCGTGCATCGAGTGGCGCCCTCGACTCTGACGTACGACACCGCGTCGTTCTTCCACTGATGTTAGAAGCCTGGGGGCTAGTTCGTCGATAGTATACACACACGCACAATGTCTAGTATTCACGTGTACTTTGTACACACCCCTATCACTAATATACAGTACCAGGAGTAGGCTTTTTCCTCAACTGCAAGGGTGCGAACTTGGGTAAAACTTTGCCTCGTATTACCATCCAGCCTAACAGTCAGGGATATCCCATCGAATGATCTGATGGAATCATATCTGCCAACTACTAAGAGA